>NW_006399870.1:6784617-6787459 GCF_000299155.1 Elephantulus edwardii
GTAAGGTGGTTCCATTGCCATCCTTACTCTAACTTAATTCTTTTTTTTTTTAATTTAAATTTGTTATTAATTTCAGTGAAAATTTACAGAGGCTTTGGATTTCCATTCATTCATTGTTGTAGATTTGTCCCCTCCCAAGGCTCCCAGACTTTGAATGGCAATTCTTCCATATAAGCTGTGAAGCCAAGCAAATGAAGTTTTCTTCACTACTGTTACCCTGTTTTTCAAATGAAGACATCTTTTTCACAGTGATATTGGATTTAAAAAAAAAATGAGGGCCGGCCCTTCTATCGTATAGAACATCTGGTCTAGCTCCCAGCACATTTCAGTCCAAGGAAATCATCTGGTTATCCGTTAATATCCATCTCTGTTAGCTCTTTGTTGGCAAATTCATAGAACATTCTGTAAATTTTAGATACTATATCAGCAGATAATTTTATATCTTTAGATTGAGTGATGCTTTCTTGAGGGTAAGAAAATTTCCCAGCTAGGACAGTTTGTTCAAAAGTTTACAATTTGCATATAACATGAGGAAAAATTGGTAACCAATAAAAGAAAGAATCATTGTTGTTGTTGGTGTGTGCCATTGAGTTGTAACTAACCCATAGTTGACCCTTAAGTGAGTTTGTGTTGTTGTTTTTCTCACATAATAATTTATTCTCAAATAAAATTATAGCAAAGATGCAAATAAATGCAAATTCTGACATAGAAGATGGCCCTCCCAGAACATTCTATTTACAGTTGCATCCAGTGTGACTTGTGGAGACTCCAGCTATGTAGAGGAAAACTGCCTCATAGTATTTTTAAAGCTGGGGTCTCTCAGAAGCAGATCACTAAGCCTATGATCTGAGGTATGTGTGGTAATGTTGAACTGTCAACCTTTAAAGGAGTAGTAAAGCATTTTATCATTTAATCACTCAAGGACACTCCAGAAATAAAGAAGATAAATAAATAAATAAATATATGTATATATTTTTAATTTTTTTTTTCTTTCCTGTTTTCCAATGTTGCATGGTTCTCTGTTGTGTGTCTGTCTTCCACAGAGTGGTTCAGAGATTTGAACCACCAACATATAGTCAAAATCTATTCACATTGATGGCTCCATTATCTCTTCTAATTTTTTAAAATTATTGTACTAGTTTATTTACAAAAATTGAATAAATTGTTTTTTCACACAAGATTCTTCTAATTTCCCTCACCCTCATCAAATTGTATAACCCCATGATTAATAGCCCCCTCCCCCCAGCACATCCTTATCCCTCTGCTTCCATCCTCCCTTCTCCTTTGGATCCTCATACTCATTCTACAATAATGGTTTCATATAATATTTGTCCTTGTAGAACTGAGGTAGTTCACTTAGCATAATGCTCTCCAATCTCCAAGTTAAGTAATAGTTTACAAAATCATTGCTCCTGTGTGCTGTGTAATATCTGATTGTAAGAATGTACCATAATTTGTCAATCCACATGATTGTGGTTGGACATTTGGGCTGTTTCCATGTTCTTGCAATGATGAATAACGCTGTTAGGAACATCGGTGTATGAGACTCTGTTTGACCCTCAGTTCTCAACTTCTTGGAGTATATTCCAAACAGTGGAATAACTGAGTCATGTGAAATCTCTATGTTCAGCTTTTCGAGGAAGCACCCACCAAACTTCCTTCCAGAGCGGTTGTACCAACCATTTTACAATCCCACCAACAATGTAGAGTTTCTATCTCGCCACATCCTCTCCAACATTGATTACTTACTGTCCTGCTAAACTTTGCCACTGTTTCTGGAGTGAGTATTTCATTGTAGGTTTTCATGGGCTATAGATCACATGGAAGGAGATTCTCCTTCTTTCTCCTGCAGAGAATCTGGTGGGTTTGAACCTCACACCTGTGAGCTGACAGTGAAAGAACTGGAGTCAAAAAATCAAAAGTGTAGCTCTCACTTGTCATTTCTTAAGCTGAAGGAACTAAAGGAAAAATTCAAGTTGGGAGTTGCAAAACTTAAGGATACTATGGGTAGAATATTGAATGATCCGGGAAATAATAAAAGATGGAAAGAGTATACAGAGTTACTGCACCAAAAAGAATTGTCTGACACAGAAGAACTTAAAAAAACAACATATGAACAAGAGGTGATGATGATAAAGGTGGAAGTGCAGGCTGTTCTGAAGAACTGTCAAAAAATAAAGTCTCAGAAATTGAGGAAATACCAATTGACATAAAATAAATAAAATTAACAGATTCTGCCTTTGGACATGCTCACCAGGTTGTGCAAAAAAATCTGGAGGACAATTTCCTGGCCAACTGATTGGAAGAGATCCATATTTATTCCTATTAAAAAAAAAAAAGAAAGGTGATGCAACAGAATGTAGAAATCACTGTATAATATCACTCATATCACACATAAGCAACATCCTGCTGAAGATTATCAGGAAATAACTGGAAAAATACATTGACAGAGAACTACCGGAAATACAAACTTGGTTCAGAAGAGGCTGTTGCACTAGAGTCAGAAGGATCTTGGCAGAAAGTAAACAGTACCAAAGAGATATCTAACTGTGTTTCATTGCAAAGGCATTTGACTGTGTGGATGAGTAAAAATAGTGATTAACTTTTAGGAGAATGGGAATTCCAAAATACTTGATAATGTTGTTGTTCTTGTTATGTGCTGTCGAGTCGCCTGCAACTCATAGCGACAATATGTACAACAGCCCTAAACTCCACTCTGTCCTGTGCCAATCGCACTGTCTCCGACACTCCCATCCCAATTATCCCAGTCACTGAATCAATCCACATCATAGAGGGCCTTCTTCTCCTGCGCCGTCCCTCCACCCTCCCAAGCATGATGTCC
>NW_006399870.1:6788349-6791055 GCF_000299155.1 Elephantulus edwardii
TAAAATAAGTGAGACTGGCTCAGGACAGGGCTTCAGAGTTATTGTGTATAGGGTCACTATGAGTCACAGGCAACTTGACATCACATAACAATAACAACAACAGCAATAAACCAGGAGAGCGTGCTAAAGAAAAACTGGGAGGGATGTCTCCCTCTGTGTAATGGACCTTTAGAAAGATAATACACATTTCTTAAAAAGTAATGAAGAAAATACTAAGACTTTTCTTTGCAAATTAAATTAAATAGTGTTAAGAAAGTACTGGTACTTTAAAACTAGCTTTTTGAGGGTATGTATTAGCCTAATATAATCTTCTTTAAAACCCCTCTCCATTAACTTACATGATTTCTCCAGAAGTTCTAGCTCTGTGAGGTACTTCCTAACAAGGATTATTTATAATACAGAATAAAAAATAAGTTTATGATAAATAATCAATGTTTATGTACTCATAAAGCAAGTCACTTTTCTGTCTTACTTCTTGTTAGGAAAAAAGTATCAACAATTTCTATCTTTTCTGTGATTCAATGATTTCTTATTTAATAGCAAGAGTGAGAAAACTCAAGATAAAATGGAAATTCCGTTTGGCTAATGTAGTAACTGAGACAATGAGAAATTTATCTTTTAATTGGAGAAGTATTTTATGGAAGTGCCTTGTCCCTGGCATAGAAACTAGATTTTTGTACTGTTAGGTCAGTGATAGAGGTTGGGGGAAAGTACCACATGGATATTGAATGTGAATCTTTAAAGATTACTGCAACTTTAAAGATAAACAAGATAACTTGTGCATCCCCCCCCCACCCCAGATATGTTTTCTTTTTGCTATTTCCACTCTGTGGGAGTTCTTTTTGTACATGTTTTCAAAGAAAGCTTTGTCAATATTCTGCTCAGGCTAGCTGGCTGAAAGTTTAGAAGAGAAATAAATCTTTCAGTCATAAATTGCACTATGAAATAAAATTGTTAATGACAATTGTCATAAAAACCCTTGCTTGTACAAATGCATTTTTTATAGTTTCCATGTTGTTGTTGTTGTTGTTGTTACATGCTGTTGAGTAGCTTGCGATTCATAGCAACTTTATGCCCTGAAACCTGCCATCCTGAGCCAACCTTATTGGCCCTGACACTTTATTGGCTCTTATTACCCCTGTAACTGAATCAATCCATTTTATTGAGGGTCTTCACATCTTGCACTGTCTCTCCACCCGTCTAAGTATAATGTCCCTCTCCAAGGACTGGTCCCTCCTTGTAACATGTCAAAAGTATGTAAGACAAAGCCTCAGAATCTTTGCCTGCAATGAGCATCCTGGTTTCACCCTCTCTAGGACAAACCTGTGGATTTGGTTTTTTTTTGTTTGTTTTTCCCCCTCCTGGCAGTCCATGGTATATTTAACACTCTTTTCCAGCACCACAGCTCAAAGTCATCAATTCTTTTTCTATCATCCCTAGTCATTGTCCAGCTTTCTGACACATAATTGTGAAGACTATGGCCTGCATCAGGCAAACCTTAGTCTCCAGACTGATGTTGTTGCTCTTTGATACTCTGGAGAGGTCCCTGAAAGCAGACTTTCCCAGTTCAATTCATCTTTGGATTTCCTGGATGCCTGTATCAAGAGTGTTGATTTTGGAGCCAAGCAAACTAAATCTGTTAACAATATCATCATCTTCACCACCTATCATAATGCTGCCAATTGTCCCAGCGGTGAGAATCTTTGTTTTCTTGATGTTGAGCTTCAATTCATATGGAAGGCTGCATTCCTTGACCTTCTGAAGCAAGCACTTCAGATCCTCCTCAGTTTCAGCAAGCAGGATTGTGCTTGCTTTGAAATTTCAGATGGTTGGCATGAACAAAATCAAGCAAATTTAATTTAATATATGTATATTCACACTGCTCATTAAGGTTGAAAGACTTAAGTGTGACAGCAACAGAACACCAGTAACTTCATCTCTGACCTGTTACAGTTCTAAGAAGGGAGCTCTGATGGCCTAATCCATAGGAAATGTGTTGATAACTCCAGTGCTAGGTTGCACTTGTGAGAGAAAATAATGGGCAGTCTCCTCCCATGTGTTTTCCAGCTTCAGAGGTTCAGCTCTGAGTAAGCTCTTAGTTGATGGCAATGACTTTGAGGGTTTTTTTAGTTTTATACTTCAGATTAAGTTTTGGCAGCATGTGGAAGGGGAGCTAGACTTTTTGTGTGAAATATTACTAAAAAGGAGAAAAGAAAACATGAAAAACTAGAGCAAATTACTGGAAAGGAAGTCCAATGCATCTGCATTCCCAGACACCCACAGGGCTCCATTTTCAAAGGTGTATTTTCTGCTTTACTTTACTTTTCCCTTTATTTCTTTTTCTTACTGGAATTCTACCAATTTATGATGCATTTAGGTTAAGACTTTTCCACTTAGAAGGCTATAGTGCTAACAGTCATTTACTCCTTGGCATAAATTTGCTTAGAGTTATTTTGCCCACTTTTTATCCAAATGATTGGCTGAGATTACTTACAGGCAAAAGAAGAAGATGGCTATGCTTACTGAGTTCCATGTGGTCAGGGCACTTTGGACATTTTCTCTCAATAACACATATAACAGGGAGCTCTGGTGTCCTAGTGGGAAGAAGCTGTGCTGTAATCTCAGAGGCTCTCAATTCGAGGTCACCGGCTGCCCCACAGAAGGAGGATGAAGAACCTCCTCTCATGCCATTAACTGCCTCTGAAA
>NW_006399870.1:6791745-6819997 GCF_000299155.1 Elephantulus edwardii
TTTGTGGCTGGGATATTTCACTCAGCATAATGTTCTCCAGAGTCAACCATTTTGAATAATATTGCATGAGTTCCTTGTTTTTTAATGCAGCATAGCTCTTAATCCATTTTTCCTTGAAGAAAATAGAGTTACAGAGAGATTTACAAACCTCATCCAGTATCACTCTGTCAAATGGAAGAGATGGGATTAAAATTAAGACTATCATGCTATTGAGTAAGAATATAGTGGAAAGAGAATTGAAGTATATGGTTTTGAAATACTAAGAGTGAGCAAATTTGATGGTTGTTAATTTAGTTTTGGACAACTTTAGATCGGGTTCTCAGTAATTCATGGATTCATTCATTTGATAAATAATTAATTTAGCAAAGAATTACTTTAATTCATTTAATAAATGTATCCTAAATCAGGTCATAGACCAACCTAGCACTATTAAATGAATAGAAATACTGAAATAAATATTAAAGGCAAGATGATTTCCCTTGTGGACCTAAAGGTCTAGTAAAAGGAGACAAATAATAATCAAGTATATATTTTAAAAGGAAATTATCACCCCACCCAGGCAGATATATGCAAACCCATGTTTATTGTGGCTTTGTTCACAAAACCAGAGTTGGAAACAACCTAAGTGCCCATCAAAAAATGAATGGATAGAAAAGCTCTGGTATATTCACACAATGGAATACTACACTGCTTTGAAAAACAAGGAACTCATGCAATATTATTCAAAATGAGTGACCCTGGAGGACATTATGCTGAGTGAAATATCTCAGTCACAAAAGGACAAATACTGCATAGTGTCTGTTGTAGAATGGGACTGACATCAGGGTTAGGGTAAGAATGAAAAATATTGAATAAATTATGTATACTGCATTGAAACAGATGAGGGAGAGAAGAGTTTAAAAGCAATATATGATTGGGTATTATGGTTATGACAAGAGTCCAGAATGAAGGTTGCATAGTAGAGTGTACTCGGGGAGGGATGGTATACCAATGAAAGAATTTTTCTTTTTACTTTTTAAAGAGAGGAGTGAACTGAGGGTAGGAACAGGGAGAAAAGTACAACAATGAATTAATGAATGAATGAAAATCCAAAATCTCTGTAAAAGTGCCAGGGCCTTTAGGTAAGCTGAATAAACTAAAGATCAACCTATTCAGAGCATAGAATAAGAGGGGGAAGTGATATATAAAATGGTCAAGTAAGAAAATTGACTGATAATGAAAGTTATCCAGTTTTGTTGTGGTGGTGGTGGTTGTGGTTATTTTACCCCTTTCTTGTTCTTTTCCAAGTGAAGTTTAAAGTCATTGAAAGATTTATTGAACCAAATATATTCCCTCTAACTTTTAACTAAAAAAGGTTTACACATGGACCAAATAATTTTTGGATGGTTACCAAGGATGGTAAAGGAGAGGAAGGGGAGTAAAATTTAGTAAGTAAGTAATAGACACATACTTATATGAGAAAAAGAAAGACAATCTAAAGTAAGGAGATAAGCAACACAATACTGCTAAAAAAGTAGAAGAACTTTATTCATCGTCACAAGAACTTGGAAACAGCCCAGATATCAAACTAAAATCACATGGATTGGGAAATTATGGTACATTCACACAATGGAATACTATGCAGCACACAAAAAAAATTATTTTGTAAATCACTACCTAACTTGTGAGGGACTAGAGAATATTATGCTGAGTAAACTTAGTCTTACAAGGACGAATATTGTAGAAAACCATTATTGTAGAATGAGTACGAGGACCCAAGGGGGGCGAGTAGTGGCAGGGAGATGAAGATGGGCGTGCGGGTGGGGATTATCATAAGGTTGTACAATTTGATAGGGGGTATGAAGGAAATGGGCAAGATCCAGTGTGTAAAACAATGTATTAGAACTTTGTAAATAAACAAGTATCAAAAATTTTAAAAACACACTAAAATATTTTTTATAAAATTTTTTTATTTATTAGTTTATTTACAAAATTCAAATACAAATTTGAACAAATTCTTTCAATTTCCTTCACCCCCAACAAATTGTACAACTCAATGATTAATCTCCCCTTCTCCCTGTACATCCACATCCCTCAGCTTCCAGCCTCTCCCAGCCCTCCCAGATCATTATACTCATTCTACTATGATGGTTTTATACAGTATTCATCCTTATGGGACTGAGTTAGTTCACTCAGGATAATGCTCTCCAGTCCCTCCCAAGTTATGCAATAATTTACAAAGATATCTCTCCTGAGTGCTGCACAGTATTCCATTGTGTGAAATTATCATAATTTCTCAATCCCTTCATTTGTGGTTGGACATTTGGGCTGTTCCCATGTTCTTGAAATGGTGAATAATGCTGCTATGAACATTAATGTACAAATCTCAGTTCTCAAATTCTCAGTCTATATTCCAAGTAATGAACTATCTGGGTCATATGGAATTTCTATGTTCAGCTTTTTGAGGAAATGCCAACCTGCCTTCCAGAATGGTTGCACCATTTTACAATCCTACCAACAATGTATAAGAGTTCCTTTCTCACCACATCCTCTCCAACATCTATTAATTGCTGCCCCGTTATGCTCTTACAGTCAAAACCCTAAAATATCAGCAACAATAAATGTCAATCCATAAGCAGGTAAAGAGTAGACAAACAAGATTTAATTATATGGATACATAAATAACTCAAATCCATGACCATCCATAGGTTTGGCATATGATATTTCTAAATCTAAGCTAATATAAAGGCTGAAGGAGAAGAAAAGACTAAGATGGATGTCAGATGAGACTCTGAGTATTGCATTAGATTGCCAAGAAGCCAAAGCTAAAGGAAGAAACCAAGAAATCAAAGGCCTTAACAGAAAATTTCAGAAGGCAACACAAGATGACAAAGCAAGATACTATAATGAAACATGCAGAGAGCTGGAGTCAGAAAATCAAAAGGGCCAAACTCGCTCAGCATTTCATAAGCTGAAGGAGTTGAAAAATAAATTCAAGCCATGGGTGACAATACGTAAGTATACTATGGATAGAATGTTAAATGATCAAGGAGGTGTCAAAAGAGGATGGAAGGAGTACACAGAGTCACTGTATCAGAAGGAATTGGATCACCCTGAAAAATTTCATGAAATAACATATGACCAAAAGCCTATGGTGATGAAGGAGGAAGTTCAAGTTGCTACGAATGAATTGGCAAAAAACAAGGCTCCCGGAGTTGACAGCATACCAAATGATTTATTTCAACAAACAGACGCTGCCCTGGATGTGCTCACTAAGTTATGCCAAGAAATCTGGAGGACAGCCAGCTGGCCAAATGACTGGAAAAAAATCTATATTTGTTCCCATTACAAAGAAAGGTGAACCAATAGAATGCAATAGAAATTTCAAACAATATCATTGATAACACATGCAAGCAAGATTCTGCTGAAAATTATCCAGAAATGTTTGGAACAATATGTCAACAGAGAACTGCCAGATATGCAGGCTGGATTTAGAAGAGGTCGCGGTAGAATGGATATTATAGATGATCTAAGATGGATCTTGGTAGAAAGCAGAGAATACCAGAAGACTGTCTATCTGTGCTTCACTGACTATGCAAAGGCTTTTGACTGTGTGGATCACAACAAGCTATGGCAGACTCTGAGAAGAATGGGAATCCCAGAACACTTGATTGTCTTAATGTGAAATCTATACTTGGACCAAGAGGAACAGAGCAAGGAGACACTTGTTTTTGTTGTTGTTGTTGTTAGATGCCGTCAAGTCGTAGATGACTCAAAGCAACCCTATGAATGAATAGCCAGCCTGAGCACTGTTCATACATAGAGTTTCCGGATGCAAGCCATTTCGAAAGTGGATGCTGCTCCTGCTTCCAGGCTTGTTTTAGTCAGGAAGCTCCAGCAAACACTATCCACCATGGGTAACCATTACCATGTATAGCACATCAGTGTCACAGTTTCAGTATCACAGCAACCACAAATTAGCTCTGTACAGCAATGCACAGACCGGTGCTATACCACATAGAAGAATGTTTTACAGGAAAACAATTTGAACCCGGCCTGAGTACCGCAGATTAAAATCACCCACCTTCGGCTTGGTAGCATAACTTTCTGTCTACTAGACCAACATAGCTCTCATTATGTCGTCGTTGTTATTGTTGTTAGGTGCTGTTGAGTCATAGATGACTCGTAGAGACCCTATGAATGAAAGGCCTGAGCACTATTCATACGTAGAGTTTCCAGAGGAAAGCCATTTCAGAAGTGGATGCCGCTCCTGCTTCCAGGCTTGTTTTAGTGGGGAAGCTCCAGCAAACATTGTCCACCATGGGTAACCATGGGTAATCAAGAAGGGGGTCCATCAGGAAAGTAATTTGTCTCCATACCTTTTCAATCTATATGCAGAACAGATCATCTGAGATGCTGGGCTGTATATAGAAGAATGAAGCATCAGTATTGGTAGAGGAGTCATCAACAACCTGCGTAATGCAGATGACACAACCCTGCTTGCTAAAACTGAGGACCTGAAGCGCTTGCTGCAGAAGGTCAAGGACTGCAGCCTTCAATATGGATTGAAGATGAACATCAAGAAAACAAAGAGTCTCACCACTGGGCCAATTTACAGCATCAGTATGGATGGTGAAGAGATTGAGATAGTTAACAGTTTTCGTTTACTTGGTTCCACAGTCAACACTCTTGGTAACAGCAGCCAGGAAATCAAAAGACGAATTGCATTGGGAAAGTCATCTGTGAGGGACCTCTCAAGAGTACTGAAGAGCAAAGACATCAGGCTGGAGACTAAGGTGCACCTGATCTAAGCAATTATATGCTATGCATCAGAGAGTTGGACAATAAATAGGGATGATAGAAAGAGAATTAATACCTTTGAGCTGTGGTGCTGGAGAAGAGTGTTGAATATACTATGGACTGCTAGGAGAACAAACGAGTTTGTCCTGGAGAGGGTGAAACTGGGCTGCTCCTTGGAGTCAAGGATTCTGAAGCTTCATCTGACATACTTTGGGCATGTTACAAGGAGGGACTGGTCCTTGGAGAGGGACATCATGTTTTGGAGAGTAGAGGGATGGAGCAGGAAAGGAAGACCCTGGATGAGATGGATCTATTTTGTGAGTAGAGTGGTGGGAATTAGTGTGTTTGTGATGGCGACTTTGACACAGGATAGAACCGCGTTTAGGGTTCTTATACATACGGTCAGTGTGAGTCACAAGCGACTCGATGGCACTAACAACAAGAACAACAAGCTAATATGTCCTCTATATACTTTCCTGTGCCAAGCAGAACCAATAGAAAGTAAAAAGCTACGTAAGTATCATAATCATAACTCAACATCTTCAGGGAATGAATTACTTGTTCTGGGCCTTGGGATAATAAACTTGGGTAAAATAAAGGTCAACTGTCACAACGTAGGAAACAAAGACAATGTTCTTCATTCCATTTTGCTGAAAAGTGACTAAGGCCTTAAAGGCTTCAACAACATCATAATTCAAAGACATCCTTTATTCCTTATCCATTGTCCACTGAATATGCATCTGTTGATCTCTCCCTTTCTGGAACAGAGAGTAGAAAAGCAATGATGTATAAAAATAACTATCTAGATAGTGCTGGACTAGGGCCATTGACTATCTTTAAAGACATCACAGTTGACAATGTTGAATAGAGTGGGGAGAAGTGTGGAATAAAACTCCTAAAAAAATAATCCAGGACTACTGGTTTGATAGAGACTGGTGGAATCCCTGTGACTATGACTCTTATTGTTGTTGTTAGGTGACTTTGAGTTAGTTGATCATGACTCATAGTGATCAACAATAGACGTGAAACCTGTCCTATCCTGTACCATCCTTATAATTTCTGGCACTGTTGAGTCCATTGCTGCAGTCACTGTGTCAATCCATCTCATTGAGGGTCTTGCTTTCTTTGACTGACAATCCATCTTTCCAATATGATGTCACCTTCCAATGAATAGCTTCTTCTAGCAACATTCCAAAAGTGTGTGAAATGAAGCTTTGTAATCTTTGCTTCAAAGAAGCATTCTGGCTGCTCTTTCACCAAAATATAACTGTTTATTCTTTTAGCATTCAAGGGGACATTCAGTACTCTTCTACAACATCACAACTCAAAGGGGTCAATTTTTCTTCTGTTATCCTTATTCATTGTCCAGCTCTCACATATACAGCAATTGACTAGAAAGACCATGGCCTGAAACAGGCACACCTTTAGCCTTCAAAGTGACGTCATAACTCCTTAGAAATATGGAGAGATTCCTTGACTTCTGACTTTCCCAAAGCAATATATCTCCTGATCTGATTTGCTTGTACCAAGGATGTTTACTGCAGATCCAAGTAATCTAAAATCACTGACAACTTCAATATTTTCTCCATTTATCATGATGTTGCTTACTAGTCCAGTGGAGAAGATTTTTGTCTTTGATATTGAGATGAAATCGCTGATCTTCTGCAACAAGTATTTCAAATGCTTCTCTCTTTAGGCAAGCAAGACTCTGTGATTTGCACAAGTTGTTGATGAGTCTTCCTCTGATCCTAATCCCACATTCTCTTTCAAAGAGCTCATATTCTCAAATAATTTGGTCAGTGTATAGATTGAATAGGATGCACACATTTCCTGATTTTAAACCATGCAGTGTTCCCTTACTTTGGACGATAGATTTTTGGTCTAAGCATAGGTTTAATATGAACACAGTTAAGGGTTCTGAAACTCCCATTCTTTTAAGTTGTGATCCACACAGTCAAATGTCTTTGCATAGTCAAAAAAACATAAATAATCATTATCCTGGTATTTCCTGTTTTCTCTCAGAGTCAATCTGACATCAATCAATCTGGAACAGAACTCACCTTATGGCTCAACTTAGTCAAACAATAGACAAGTCTATTATATGCCCAGTGATACCATGGAGGCACTCACTCCTTAAAATACCCAAATATAAAAGGTTTAAAAAAGCAATATTTTCTCAAAGTAAAACACACAATGCATAAAAGGGTAGGATAAAAGTTTCAACAGGAATGACAATTACAGGGCTTATGCAAAAAAAAGTGTCATCACATTGTGAGTATCATAATTAATTTTACAAAACAAGATCTGCATGAATGGCTGAGAGGAAAACTAATTTGATATGTAAATTTTCACTTAAATTACAAGAGAATTATTAAGATATTAATAATGAAAAATTAAAAATAAGGAAAATAGAGAAATCAAAGGTTATAATTAGGCTTTATCTAAAACAGCTACATGAACCATGGACTGCAGTACCATTAACTGATATAAAGCTAGAGAAAGAGCACTAGTTTTGGGAGGGAGGTAAATGATAGTAAACAAGATTTCAAACTAAATTGACTACTCTTACTCTTGGAAGCAGGAGTGGCATCCACTTCTGTAATAGCTTGCCTCTGGAAACCCTATGAGCCTTGAGAGAGGATGAGAGACACACAAGTGTTGAGGACTCTCCTTCACAGGGTCTCAATGAGTTGTCTGCGACTCAATGGCACTTAACAACAACAACTCCCAAAGCAGTAAGCAGAGTCAGCAGTAAGCATTTGGGATTGACCTTTAAATTGAGTAGTCTTCAGCATACAGATTTCACGTTAATTATACTGACTGAAATCCGTGATAGAATAATGTAGGTGCATTTTTGAGATCCAATGACAAGTAACTTCAACAAATAGATTTTCAACAGAAAAGCTGCAGTCAGACAAGAACACAGAATAAGATCTGTCAGTTGGTT
Organism: Elephantulus edwardii; assembly: GCF_000299155.1. NCBI lineage: Eukaryota > Metazoa > Chordata > Mammalia > Macroscelidea > Macroscelididae > Elephantulus > Elephantulus edwardii. The sequence continues at coordinate 6,799,472 of NW_006399870.1, forward strand.
AGGAGGCAAAGTAGGAAGACAAGAAACCAGAGTGGTCCACTGTGTTGTTTCATTATAGGATAAACAGATGTCACACTGATGGAGTGGTTAGAGACCTTGAGGACAATATATGGAAGAAAGCCTGGTGATGTTTTCAAAAGAAGAAGATTGAGAACAAGTGGGATCAAAGAATATCATACATTATGAGCAATACTTTTCAATGAACAAAGAAAGATTATATCTTAGAAAACTGAGATGGTAGAAGGTTTTTGCTTGTTATTTTTTTTGTAATATGAAGTATCACTGATAGTGTTTGTATGTCTATAGAAATGATACAGCAAAAAGGAAGAAATCACACTACTGAAAGAGAAATATATTAGCTAAACTCATGTAATTAATGGAGGGCCAGAGTGTCAGTATCTAGAGCTCAAGTGTAGAAGTGGATTACCAGCAAGTGTGGGTATGCATGGATTTAGTTTTAAATGTTTTGCTGTTTTTAGTTTCGTTTTGGTTTGAGTTTTTTTTGTTGTTGTTTGTTTTTTAATTTATTCTCCTATTCATTAAAAGGCGTTTGACTTCTGGAACACAACAAACTGTGGCTGTCTCTGAGAAGAATGGATATCCCAGAACATTTGATTGTGCTTATACAAAACCTATACTTGAACCAGGAGGAAGTCGTCAGAACAGAGCAAGGAGACACTGCGCTGTTCAAAATTGGTAACGGTGTACACCATGGATGTATTCTATCTCCATATTTTTGCAATCTATATGCAGAACAGGAGGCTAGGCTCTATGAGGAAGAATGTGGCATCAGGACTGAATAAAGACTTCTCAGCAATCTGTGTTATGCAGATGACACAACCCTGCTTGCCAAAACTGAGGAGGACCTGAAGCACTTGCTGCAGTAGGTCAAGTTCTGCAGCCTTCAGTATGGATTGAAGCTCACATCAAGAAAACAAAAGTTATCACCACTGGGCTGATATGCAGCATCATGATAGATGGTGAAGAAATTGAGATAGTTATCAGCTTCCATTTGCTTGGCTTCACAATCAACACTCTTGTACTAGCAGCCAGAAAATCCAGAGATAAATAGCATTGGGAAAGTCGGCTGTCAGGAACCTCTCCAGAGCACTGAACAGCAACTACGTCAGTCTGGAAACTAAGGTATGCCTGATCCAGACCATAGTCTTCGTAATTGTTTACTATGTGTCAGAGAGCTGGACAATAACTAGGGATGATAGAATGACAATTGATGTCTTTGAACTGTGGTGCTGAAGAAGTGTTGAATATACCATGGACTACCAGGATAGCAAACAGGTCTGTCCTAGAAAGGATGAAGCCAGACTGCTCTTTGGTGGCAAGAATTCTGAGTTTTCATCTGACATACTTTGGTTATGTTATAAGGAGGGACTGGTCCTTGGAGAGGGACATCATGCTTGGAAGGGTGGAGGGACAGAGAAACAAGTGCAGTTAGTTTGCTTTACTGAGGATTGCTGTGATACTGAAATCTGTGCCCCTTGGTGTGTCCAATGCTATAAAGGTTACCCAGGTGGACAGGTTATGATGAAGCTTTCTAATTAAGGAAACTAAAAAGAAGGATGGACCATCTACTTCCAAAATAACAAGTCTTTGATAACCCTATAAACTAAACAAAGATGATGAAGGATTGAACATACTCTATTTTGTTGTTTTGTGCCGTCAAGTGGCTTGTGACTCATAGTGACTCTAGGTACAACAGCCCTGAAACATGCTCTATCCTGTGCCAACTTTACTGTCTCTGACACACCTAACCTCATTATCCCAGTCTCTTTTTTCAATCCATCTCATCAATGGTCTACCTCTCTTTCTCCGTCCAATCTTTGGAGGAAATAATGATGAAGTTTTGTCTCACATACTTTGTTACCAGAAGGTGCTATTCTTTAGAGAAGGACATGATGCTTGAAGGTTGGAAGGTCAGCTAATAAAAGGAAAAGCCTCCATCAGGTGGATTGACTCAATGACTTCTGCAATGGGATCTTGTGTGTCAGGAAGTGTGAGGATGGCATAGGGTTCACATCTTTTGTTCAATGAGTGGCTATGAGTTATTGTTGACTTGACAGCACCTAACAACAACAACAATTCATATTCAATCCTTACCTTTGAGTTCAACGTCCACTGGTAGAGATACCTAGCAAATATCATAAGAGTATTGTGAATTGACTCAGTGACAGCACTTAATAACAATAGCATATCCAGTTGTTCATTCTTGTTATATGTCATCGAGTCACCTACAATTCATAGTAACCCTATGTACAACAGCTTAAGCCTGCCCTGTGCTGAGCCAATCTCACTGATACCCTCATTACCCTAGTTACTGTATCAATCCATCTCTTCTGAGGTCTTCTTGTCCTGTGCTCTCCCACCACACTTTTTAGCATGATATCCTTTTCCAAGGATTGGTCTCTCCTGGCTACATGTTCAAAGTATGTGAGACGGAGATTCAAAGTTGTAGCCTCCAAGGAGAAACTTCATTTCATCCTAAGACAGTCCTTTTTGTTTCTTTGGCAGTATATGGTATGTTCAATACTCTTCTCCAGCACCATAATTTGAAGGCATCAATTCTTTTGTCATCCTTAGTTGTTGTCCAGCTCTTCAGAGAGCAAAACAAGTAATTGTGAAGACTGTGGTCTGGATAAGGTGCACTTTAGTCTCATGACTGACACTGATGCTTTTTAGTACTCTGATGATGTCTCTGACAGATTTTTCCTAATGAAATTCATCTTTTGATTTCCTGACTGCTGGTGTTAAGAGTGTTGATTGTGGAGCCGGAAAAGCTGTAACTGTTAACAAGCTCAATTTCTTCTCCATGGTGCTGCCAATTGGCCCAGTGGTGAAAATCTTCATCTTTTTTATGTTGAGCTTCAATTCATTCTGAAGACTACAGTCCGTAACCTTCTGCAGCATGTGCTTCAGGTCCTCCTCAGTTTCAACAAGCAAGGTTGTATCACCTGCATAACATAAGTTGTTGATGAGTCTTCCTCTAATCCTGATGCCACATCCTTACTCATAAAGCTAAGCTTCCCAAATGATCTATTCTGGATAGAGATTTGAAAAGTTTTGGTGATATGATGCATCCCTGACACACTTCCTTCATGATTTTGAACTGTGCAGTGTTTCCCTGATCTGTTTTGAAGAGTGCTTTCTGGTCTCAGTATAGGTTTCACATAAGCAAGTGTTCTGAGATTCCCATTCTCCTTCCTCAAGGTTAAACACAATTTGTTGTGATCCACATAGTCAAATGCCTTTGCATTGTCAATTAAATGCAGATAGATATTCTCTGGCACTCTTTGCTTTTTGCCAAGATCCATCTGACATTGGTGATAATGTCTCTAGTTCCACGGACTCTTCTAAACACAGTTTTTATTTCTGGTATTTCTCTATCAATGTATTGTTTCAGTTATTTCTGGATAATCAGTAGGATTTTGCTTGTGTGTGATGTGAGTAGTATTGTACAATAATTTCCACACTCTGTCAGGTTACATTTATGTGTGTATGTATGTGTTTATTTTTTTATTTTTAAATAGGAATACCATCGATCTCTTCCAGTCAGTTGACCAGGTAATAGTCCTTCAGATTTCTCGACACAACCTGGTGAGCATGTCCAAGGTAGCATCTGTTCGTTGAAATATGCCAATTGATAGTTCATCAATTCCTGGGGCTTTATTTTTTGCTACGTCTTTCAAAGCAGCCTAAGCTTCCTACATCATCATCATTGCCTCTTGATCATATATTGTTTCTTGAAATTATTCTGTGTCAGTCAGTTATTTTTGGTACAGTAACTCTGTATACTTCTTCATCTTCTTTTAATACTTCCTGGACCATTCAATATTCTACCTATAGCATCCTTAAGTATTAAAACTTGTGCCTTGAATTTGTTCTTTAGTTCATTTAGCTTAGCTTAAGAAATGCCAGAGAGTGTGGCCGTTTTAATTTTCGGATTCCAGTTCTTTGCACATTTCATTATAACCCTTTGCTTTTTCTTTCCATGCTGCCTTTTGAAATCTTCTACTCAATTTTTTACTTCGTTATTTCTTCCCTTTGCTTTGGTTTCTCAGAACTCTAGTGCAATACTCAGTGTCTCTTCTGACATCCATTTGTGCTTTTTTTCTTTCTTCTTCTGTCTTTGTAATGACCTTTTGCTTTCATTGTTTATGTTATTCTTGATATCCTCCCACAGCTCATATTTTCTTCTCATTCGTTAGTGTTTAAGGCCTCAAACCTGTTCCTGAGTTGGTTCTTAAATTCAAGTGGGACTTGATCTGACCTTCTTTAGCTTTAATTTGGACTTGCATTTAAGTAGTCAATGATCTATTCTGCAGTCAGCCCCTGGCCTACTTTTCACTGCTGATATTGAACTTCTCCAACAATTCCTTCCGCAGATCTAATCAATCTGATTTGTATGCATACCATCAGGTGAAATCAATGTGTATAGTCTTACATTTTTTATAAAAGGTATTTGCTATAACTAAATCATAGATTGTGCAGAATTCTATCATTCTACCCCAAGCCTTATTTTTGTCAGCAAGTCCATGCTTTCGGACTACTGATTCTTCTTCCTGGTTCCCAAATTTGGCATCACACTCACCCAATATTATTAATGCATCTTGGTTGCATGTTTGATTAACTTCAACAGCAAATGTTGGTAGAAATAATCTAATTTCTCCTCTTTCAGTCTGGTTTTTGGTGCATAAATTTGAATGATGGTGGTATTAACAGGTCTTCCTTGTATGTGTATGGATATTATCCTATCACTCACATATTGTATATCAAGATGGATCTAGAAATGGCCTTTTAAATTATGAATGCAATCTCAATTTTTCTCACTTTTTCATCTCCAGCGTAGTTGATCATATAAACGTCTGATTCAAAATGTCTCAAGTCAATCCATCTCCTTTCACTAATACCTAATATGTCAATATTTATGTTTCATTCCTTTCTTAACTATGTCCATTTCCCCTACATTTATGCTTCTCACATTACACGTTCCAATAATTAGTTTCTGCTTACAACTGTACCTTGTCCTTTGTGTGTCCAAATTTGAAGGCTCTGCCTTAGTTTCCATGTATGTTATTCTATTCTATGTGTGCTCTATTGTACAAAGGATTTTCAAAGCCGTGTTATATTTCAGAAGTGGATGGCTAATCTTTCTTCCTAGCACAAGCATCATAGTATAAATATGTACACAATTAAAGCTAAAGCAGGATGGATAAGGGAAGTGACAGATAAGTACTGTAATCAGGACAAGTTCATAGAAGATCTAGTCTGACAACAACAAGATATGTTGCAATGTGTGAGGCTAAAAAGGGGAGAAAGAAGAAACAGCATCAATGGCAAAAAGATGTGCAAGAATATACACAGGGGTTGGATTTTACTTACTAATTTGTAGTACATATCATCACCTGTTTTTTAGCATATTTTAGATGGAATTGTACTCTACAGATTATTAAGAAAATGCAATTAAGCCCTAGCATACCTTGCTTCTTGGGAAATCAGGCATAGATTGAATGGGAAGTGTTGGCCTCTCACTGGGAAAGCCTTCAAGTGCAAGACAGGGCATACAGAGACAGGTAATCATAATTCTATAAAGACGCTGCTGGGGAAAAGGATGTGGTCCCAATGTAAGTTCTTGTCTTTTCTCCATAATGTATGAACGAAGGTTTAATTCTGAAGAATGAGGATGACTGAGTGAAGATATGAAGATCTAAGAAATGTAAAATAATAAAATAGTGACATGATAAGGTTAGTAGACAAGTGTGGCAGAATTAAAAGATAGTGTTGGAAAGGAGCATTAAAGCCTCAAACGTAAAATAACGTTCTCTTGAAGTAAATGACATGAAATGTAATCTATGAAGAAATATGTTTAGAAATTAAAAATTTATTTACTATTACTAACCATTGACGTCAATTTGAATCCAAATCATAGCAACTCTCCATTGGAGTTCCTTACCTACAAATGTTTACAGAAGTTGATTTCTCATTTTCCCTTAAAGAAGCAGCTGGTGTATTCAAACCACTGATCTCTTATTTAGCATCACAACTCTTAATTTCATCATTATGTCATCAGAGCTCGTAAGAATTGATGTACATTTTGAATATATCATGGTAGAAAAGCAAAGATTCATTAAGGGCACTTTGTGTGTGATATCCCATTTATTCTTCATAACCTCATAATGAAGATACTGTAAAAGCTTTTATTTACAAACTAGATGACAGACTTGAGAAATGGAATAAACTACAAAAAACCCTCCAGAAAATAAGAAGATTAGAAACCAGGTCTATTTAGCAGCAAAGACTGATTTCCCCTTCTTGTAGAATCCAATCAAGCTGTTCACTGTATATCACAAACAACATCAGGAAGGGTGGTAGTTCTGTTTTGTTTCTAGTTCTCTCTGCTAGCAGTGATTTGGAGTCATTAAAAAAAAGGAGGACGACTGGATTGCCCTTCCTATGGAGAGACTTTGTGTGTGTGTGTATGTTTGTGCATGTACACAGTCACACACACACACACATTTTCTGTCTTGCCATCTGTCACAGATGAAAATCCTTTCTCTGATGATTCTCTTGTAATCCATTCACTGCTTTTGAGACTCCTAGTTTCTCTGGGTATATCACAGATCTGCTTGTGTCTCTGTGGGTAGGCTTTTGCATCTATTATTAAAGGTTATCTGCAGTATTTGCAAATAATAAGGAATATGAAGGTTTTGAGGTTTGTGGTGTTGTGTTTTTTTTTCCTCTCTCTCTTTAGAAAATTATGAGTATCAATGATTATGTCAAGTGGTGTCAAGGGGCTAGGAGGAGGGACAATACCTAAACAGAGATAACAATAACATTCTCAGCTACTGTACAGTTTTGAATGTATTCTCTCCTTTTTTCAAGTCAATGAAGGTGGCTCTGTACACCAACTGTATCATGTAATTCCACTGGAGTTCCAGGCAGTTACACAAAATAATATCACAGAGATTTCTAATCACCCCTGCCTTCTGAGCCAGGCTAGCTGGTCTGAGGATAGGAAGTAAGCAAAGAGGTCACATAAGAGATTATTCTCCATTTGTTTATTCTGCTTTTCTAATTGACTGATTACACTATATTTTTATTTGGTTTCACTGGCAATCAGAAAGAGAGCTGTGGTATTCACTCACACATTGTAATTACTATTAATTTCTTCCCTTTACTCTGTGCAGTCAGAACAAGGTTGGCAGAGAAGCCATGGGAGATGGAATCAAGCTGGAGCAAAATACATATGCATGAGGCAGGACTAGCCAAGCCTATAAGAAAATTTTGGGGGAGGTGGGTGGAAGGAAAGAAATGGGGAAGGCTGAGAGATAGAAAAAGGAAAAATAATACCTTGAATTGGAGACAAAGGCAAATGAAGGAAAAGTGTTGAAGTCAGCACAACAGGCTTGCTAGCTTAATTACCATAATGATGTAAAATAGTCCAATCAGCAATCTGGGGCTAATCTTTCATGTATTACAGGTTTCTCCTCCTAAGAGTGCCACAGCTTAAATGCATTTTTAATGAAGATATTCGAGGCAAGCAGATAATTTTCCAGTCTTTATTGGAGGGAATCAGAGCGCATGGAATGGGCTGCTTCTCTTCCCTGTAGCTGTCCAAATTCTTGCTCTGTCTGGCACATCACTGGAACTGATCATTTTCCAGAATGAGTCATTCTGCTATCCTCATCACCCTCAGAGACAGCTGGTAAATGCAGAGATTGGGCTGGTATCTCAGGAGACTTGTGGCTGACTTAAGTGACCTCCTTTCCTTCACATCTTGTACCTAAGAACTATCTAGAGTTCCTCATAAGGGCCAAGATAAATAAATGACTTTTAATTCATGCTGCTTCAGGCAGACTGAGAAACATTTATTTGTATTGCTTGAATTATGTTAAGAGTAAAAAAAATGGTAATTTTATAAATCACATGTTTGAACAGTAAAAAAATATTTGAAGAGGTTACCTGTACCTCTAATGCATGTGTGTGGTGGGGTGGGTAATAGAATAGTTCTCACCACCTCCTTTAGCTGACCCTTAGCTTTCCGTATATTCTCAGCATCCAACAATCATTGTTTATACATTTAAGTGACGTGTAATTGGATTCATTTGGTAAAATATTTTTTTTGTTCATCTTTTAATGTTATATGGTCCAAGAGGCAAAAATGTCAGGGCCACACAGAATGCAAAGATACCAGTATCTATAATAGGGTTCCAGAAGAAAGACGTAAGAGGAAAGAAAGCATAACTACTATATGACTGTCCTATTCTAGTAAGGCAAAAGTAGGTGAAATATTAACTCTTACTAGTCACCAATTTAGCTGGGACATGAAGGTCTATCGTGGAGAGTGAAATGAGCAGTTTCTAGAAACTCCACCTTAACTGCTAATCCATCATGCTCCCTGGTATAAGATGAACCTCATACCTTATGGGTTTATGTAGAGCAGAGGAGGATAGAAAGTATTTTTTCCAAAGTATGTGTGTACATATACACATACATACAGTCTTTGACTTGTTTCTCTAAGGAAATAAACCAATGAAGCACAGAATATATGTATCTGAGAGTGAAGCATCTTGGAAGGCTAATCAGTTCAAGTTATATGTAGACAGATGTCACTGATTGTTGATTTTGTACAGTGCTAACTTCAAAGGATGATGAGTCCAAAGGCCATCATTGAGGAATAAGGTCACAGCCTGTTGGCTTCACAGGACAATCAATCCCAAGCCAGAAAATAAAGCAGAGGGCCCATCACATCTGAAGACCGTAAGTTAGGTAGCCATATGCAGGATCAGATAAAAAGCTCTCCAGCTTTGTCAGAGTCTCTGCATATATTCACTGCAGACCAAATCTTTAAGGAGACCACTTTTATCACATTAGGTCAATCATGTCTTCTTCACCTAACGGCACTTTTGCAGGCCTCATTGACAACCATATTGTTGTTAGCCATGGTAAAGTCAAACACTTACAGGGACCCTACGAACAGTGGCCCTGAATCCTGCCTTATATGGTACCATCCTTACCACTCCTAATATACTCCAGCCCATTGCTACAGCCAGGCTGCTATATCGGTCCAGCTCATTGAAGGCCTTCTCTTTTGCTGCTCTCCACCTTTCCAAGCATGATGCCCTTTTCCAAGGACTGGTCTCTCATAACAGCATGTCCAAAGTACATGAGATGAACTTTCATCATCCTTTCCTCTAAACAATACTCAGATGTTTTATCCAAGATGCATCTATTTGTTCTTTTGATAGTCCATGGGATATCCAATACTCTTTTCCAATCTCATAACTCAAAGACATAGATTATTCTGTCATCCTTAGTCATTTTCCAACTTTCAAATATTTAGGAAGCAATTGAAAAGACCAAGGCTTGAATCTGCCTCTTATTAGTCTTTAAATGCCATCACTGTTCCTCAGCACCTTGAAGAGGTCCTAGACAGCAGATTTCCCCAAGGCAACACTTCTTTTAATGTCTAGACTGCTGTTGCTAAGGGTGTTGATTGTAAATACAAGAAAGATAAAATCATTAACCACTTCAATCTTTTCTCTGTTCACCTATTGATCCAATGGTGAGGTATTGTTTCTTGTGAGTAGAGCCAAAGGAAGACTAGCAAAGTGTAATGTAATTTTTCTAGAGGGCTAAGAGCTCACTCAGGCTAATGGCACTGGGCAGCTGCAGAGCCCTACTTTTATTAGTATACACCAAAGCATGATTACATAGAGGGGGTAAATGTTTAAACATATGGGACAAAGCATAAGTAATATGGAACAAAGCATAGATAGGCATGAACAATTCTCAAGAAAGCATCTTTGTAATTATAAGCAAGATCTTACTTCACTCTTAACAACCCTATCAAGAACATCAGAAAATAGTCTTTGTTTAATAGAGACTTTCTAGATCTCTTTCATGGTGGTACATGCTCTAGGAAGTCTGAGACTGCTTTAAGTTGAAAGCATTCTTGGCATCCTATGCCTGCTTTCAGGCATTGTAGCCAAGTCCTTTCGCACATACTCCATCACCACTAGTAACCCTAGTGAACTAGAATGACTCTACAGTGAGGGTTTTCTTTTCTTGACGTTGAGATGTAATCCGCAGATATTAGCATTTACAACATATAGGCTAGGTAGACTCATCAACAATTTGAATTATGCAGATGACACAACCCTGCTTGATGAAACTGAAGAGAACCTGAAGTGCTCGTTGCCAACTGTCAAGGACTGTAACCTTCGTTAATGCTCAACATCAAGAAACCAAAATTATCACCACTGGGCCAATTGGTAGCATTTGGTAGACGGTGAAGAGGTTGAATTGTTAAGAGCTTTAGTTTGTTTGGCTCTACAATCAACATTCTTGGTACCAGCAGCCATAAATCAAAAGATTAATTGCATTGGGAAAGTCTGATGTCAGAGACCTCCCCAAAGCACTGAAGAGCAATAATATCAGTATGGAGACTAAGGTGTGCTTGATTCAGGCAATGGTTTTTGCAATAATTTGCTATGTATCAGAGAGATGGGCAATTACTAGGGATGACAGAAGGATAATTGATACCTTTGAGCTGTGATGCTGGAGAAGAGTGTTGAATATACCGTGGACTACTAGAAAAACAAGCAAGTTTGTCATGGAGAGGGTGAAACTGGGTTGCTCCTTGGAGGCAAGGATTCTGAAGCTTCATCTGACATACTTTGGACATGTTGTAAGGCAGGATAAATCATTGTAAAGGGACATCACACTTGGGAGAATGAAGGGACAGTGCAGGAGAGGAATACTCTAGAAGAGATGGATTGATTCCATCACTGGGGTAATGGGAATAGGTGTATTGGAGATAAGATTGGCACAGGATAGAGCAGAGTTTAGAGCTGTTGTACACTGGGTCACTATGAGTCACAGGCAACTCAATGGCACATAACAATAACAACAACAATTAGGCTAGTTACTTTTTATTGATGACCAGGGTAATGTTTCCATAAAATATTAATTATTGGAGCCTGACCCTTGAGAGACTGTGGTATCTGTTAGCACTCCCCATTGACGATAAAGTCATCCTTGCTTCACACACACAAATACACATATGTATTTATTTATAAGTTTTATATATTTCTTTATAAATTTTATATATGTATATCTAAATCGTATTGTGTGTAAGTGTGTGTATGTATGCAGGTGTGCATGTATGTGATCTATGACATTTAAGTCAGGCCTTGAAAATTTGTCTAGGTATTTGTAAGAACCACATTATGGTATTGAAATTACTACTTGAAATATCCATACACATTAATTTAAGAGTACAGCTCTGAAATACAAGGGGTCTTTCTCACCATCCTTAGAAATTATAGGTGTCATTCCTGCTGCGCTCTTCTTTTATTCAGAATCTCTGTCTCTGAATACTAAAAGATTTTATAAATAACTACTTTCCTGCCAAATAGCTGGTCCTTACTAAAACATGTACTCTAAAAAAAATCCATTTGAGATACTCTGTATCCTGAAAGAATACATTGTAAAAAGAAATAGATAGGAGTTGTTTTTCTCCTAGCTTCATGACATGCAGGTAAAGGATATTTTCAGCAAGCCATTTTTTTTTTCTGGTTAGTTCAGGCTATCTGATCAATTACTTATAATTTCCAGCTCCTTTTCTTTGTATACACTCATTTCATATATAAATCCATGCCCTGTCTTACTCATTGTTCCTCTCCAATCTACATAGCCTGTGGGCTGATCTAACAATAAAAAAAGGAATTGAAATTTACCTAAGATCAGGTTTAATTCTTCCTGATTTCTTCTTCCCAAAACTTTAGTACACATATCAATGGTTTCTCTTTCCAAATTCTACTTTGGCTCTTGATACCTTATTTTTTCCCTTTTATATTTATCCAATGCATATTTATTGAATGTGTTGTTGTAGATTGTAATAGAATCAAACACAACTCATAGCAACCCCACGGACAAAAGGCCTGAAGCCCTTCCACAACCGTTTATCAAAGTTCACAGAGTTTCCAGAGGTATGCTATATAGGAAGTGGATACTACTCCTGCTTTCAAACCTGTCTTTAACTGGGAGCTCCACCAAACACTGTCCACCATGGTTAACCATTATGCTATTTAACACCCCAATAGCACAAGGTTCAACATCACAGCAATTCCAGGTTACCTCAGTACAGCATATTGACAGACTTGCACTTTTTCATTTCAGTACTCAAATAGAGCTATAGTAATTAAGATGTATGGCATTGGCACAAAACCAAAACATTAGATCAAGAGTTGTTATATGTCATTGAGTCACCTGCAACTCATAGAGACTTTATATATATTTCATCTGTGAACTCTTCCCTATCCTGAGACATCTAATCATCTCCTATTTTTCCAGTCCATTAATTAAGCCAATTAATCTCATCCTTACTTTTCCTTTCCTAAGATGTTCCTCCTACTTTTCCAAGCATAATGTGCTTCTCCAAGGACTGGTCCCTCCTGGTCATATGTTCAAAGTATGTAAGATGAAGCTTCAAAATCCTTGCCTCCAGGGAGCAGCCTGATTTCACCCTCTCTGGGACAGACCTGTTTATTCTCCTGGCAGTCCATGGTATGTTCAGCACACTTTTCCAACACCACTACTCAAAGGCATCAATCCTTCTATCATCCTTAGTTAATGTGCAGATCTCTGATGCATAACAAATAATTGTTAAGTCCATGAACTGGATCAGACACACCTTAGACTCCAGACTGACGTTGTTGGTCTTCAGTACTCTAGAGAGGTCCCTGAAAGCAGAATTTCCTCAATGCAATTGGTCTTTTGATTTCCTGACTTCAGGTACCAAGAGTGTTGATTGTTGAACTAAGCAAGCTGAAGTTATTAGTAATCTCTGTCTATCATGAAACTGCCAATTGGCCCAGTGATGAGAATCGTTGTTTCCTTGATTTTGAGCTTCAATCCATATTGAAGACTACAGTCTTTGAACTTCTGTAGCAAACACATCATATACTCCTCAGTTTCAGCAACCAAGGTTGCATCATTTGCATAATGCAGGCTGTTGATAATTCTTTCCTTCAATCTTGATATCACATTCTTTCTCATAAAGTCCAACTTCCCAAATGATCTGTTCTTCACATAGATTGAGAAGCTATGGAGATAGGATGCATCCCTGAAGCACACCATTCCTGATTCTGATCCAGTGTTCTCCTGCTCTTTTTTAACTACTACTTCCTGGGTCAAGTGTAGGTTTCACATGAGCACAATTAAGCACTCTTGTATTCCCATTCTTCCCAAGATTTGCAATTTGTTGAGATCCACACAGTCAAATGCCTTTGCAAAGTTAATAAAACACTGATAAGCATTTCTCTGGTACTCTGCTTTTGGCCAGGGTCCATCTAATTTTTACTATGCTATCCCTAGTACCACGAGATCTTCTAAATCCAGACTGTACATATGACAGTTCTCTGATGATGTACTGTCTCAGTAGTTTTTGGATAATCTTCAACAGAATCTTCCTTGCCTGTGATTTTAATGATATTGCTCATCTGTGGAAGAAATAGCTGGACAAACTCAATATCAGCTGTGAAAACTAGCTCAGGTACTAATTATGGAACAGACCATCAACAATTCCTATTTAAGTTCAAACTGAAGTGAAAAAAAAAAATCAAATAAAATCCACAAGAACCACAATCTGACCTCAAGTCTATCCCTTCAGAATTTAAGGGTCATTTCAGGAACAGGTTTGAAGCCTGGAACACTAATGAACAAAGTCCATAAGAGCTGTAAGGGGATATCAGGAATATCACTCACGAAGTATGCAAAACGTCGTTACAGAGAAATTCCCTGCTCTGAAGGAGTTGGCAAAAACACAAGGCCCCAGGAATTGATGGAAAACCAATTTATTTATTTCAGCAAACAGATACTTCCATGGATATGCTCACTAGGTTATACCAAGAAATCTGGAAATCAAAAGTACAAAATGAAATACAGAATATATATAGACCTACATTTGTAGTAAATTTTTATTTTATTAAGATACCAAGATAATTCTGTTAGAAAAGTAACTTTTTAAAAAAGATATATTATTTTGTTTTTCATGAAGGCTTATACAGAAGCTCAGGCTGAACTTTTTCCACATCCAAAATCAATACCTATTGCACTCATAGGAGATCAAGAGACATAATACATTGAAAATGTCTACCGTCAAGAAAACTCTCCAAATTACTGAGGAACAATGTTGTCATTCTGAATATTAAGGTGAGCCTGATTCAAGTCATATTCTTTTCAATAACTTGCTATGCATTTGAGAGACAGACAGTGAATAAAGATACAGAAGAAAAATGTATTCATTTAATCCGTGGTGTTCCAGAGGAGTACTGAATATCTCATGCATTGCCAAAAGTCAAACAACAATATCATAGAGGAAGTGCAGCCAGAGTGCTCCTAGGAGGCAAGAATGGAGAAACTTTGCCTCCCACACATTAAGCATGTTGCTAGGAAATGCTACTCCTTGAAGAAGGACATCATGCTTGGAAAGATTGAGGGTCAGCAAAAAAAAGGAAGACTCTCAATCAAATGGACTGACACAGCGACTACTGTAAGGAGCTCAAGCGTGTCAGAGATGATGAGGACAGCAAAGGATAGGATGGGGATCAGATCGCTTGTTCACAGGGTTGCGAGAAGTTGGATGCAAGTCAAGGGCACCAAACAACAGCAGTAAATGGGAAGGAGTTGCACTGCCAGCCCAAAGGCAGGCAGTTGGAATTCATCAACTGACCTCAGGAGAATAAGCAAAGTCCTCTGTGTGTTTTATAGCAGCTAAAAATCTGCTATAGCGTCAGCTATGAGTCAGTTCTGACTTGCTATTCATAACAACAATAATAAAATAGGGTTTAAAGATGTGTTAATTAGATATATATGATAGAATAGGTGAATAAAGGGAAAAATGATAAATCTACCAAAGGTGAGGACAGAGAGGAAAAGAAAGCATTGCAAGAAGCATTCTTCAGTTTTACTTGATAGTGTTTGTATAGATCTTTTGTATGTTAATGGTTGGGACCTGAAATCCTTTCTATTAGGTCTTGGCATAGCCCAATACTACTGGTGGATGCCAAACAATCACACTCTGTCTACGCTCAAAAGTAAAACTTTTAATCTAGGTTTGCACTTTAATAGAAAATGGCTTTCTTTACCTCCTCTTCTAAAATTGATAATCTCCTTCAGTACAATTGATAGCGTGTGAAACCTGCTGGAGGGTCAGTTATGAGCTAGTGGCAACTTAGAAAAACAGTGAGTTTGGGCATTTGTTATTTTGGTTTGGGGAAAAATTCAAGTTTTTTCTTCTACTATAAGCTACTTTAGAATGATGTCTGCCTTTGTACTTCAACATAAGCAGAAGTAGATGTGAGAACTATTTATAAAAATGATGGATGCTGTTAAAAGGTCAGTTGGGGGTTTCAAGTAGCACTTGGTTGGAGTTGACCCATTTAGCTGACCCACCAGCAGGTTTTCAAAGACAATCAATCCCACTGGAGGAGACTGGCCATCTTTCTACTGCAGAGCAGCTGATGGATGTGACCATTTAGTAACTACCTTGGCAACACAATTTCTTACCATGAAGCCAACAAAACTCCCTAAATGATCATTAGACTCATGTAATCTTATGTTTTGATATTTCAACTTAATTTAGTTCAAATTATTACATTACAGATTAATCATTTTTGTCATGAACAACACTGCTTGAATTTATATATATATATACACACACCCTTCTGCACACGTATATATATTTTTTTCTGATAACTGAGAACTTATTAAATTATATTTATTTGTTTAGATTAAACTTATTTACTTCTACAAATAGCATATTGTCAGATTTAGTCTCCTTTTGACCTTCTAACGTAATTCAAAGCCTCTGGTCACACTGAGATATCTTCTGCCAAATCCATGATTCTATTGCAGAATTTCAAGAGAGGCTCTGCCCTTGTGAGACCACCTGTCAGATAGCATAAGATAATGTCCAGAAAAATAAACCTTTATTTATTTTATTATGAACTGATTTGGTTTGTTTTTTTAAAGCTTTTTCTCTACCATAACCTACTTTAGAATAATGCCTACCTTTACCTCCCTCGATATAAGCAGATTGGATATGGGTAACACTTGTAAAGATGATGGATGCTGCTAAATGGTCAGTTGTGGCTTTTGAGTAGCAAATCTTATTTCCTTTTCCAAATGCCATAGAAAGAAGAGATGACAACAGCATGTTTCTCCAAGCCTCTTTTTTTTTCCAACCTAAAAACTTCTAACAGTTTCTCCTCTAAACTTTAAAACATTATAAGAGGGTGAGGGTAAAGGAAATGAGAAAGATCCAGCAGACATCTGGAAAGACAGAGTGATGGTGGGCATAGTTCATTGATGTTGTTATGTGTTATTGACCTTATGTACAAAAGCTCTGAACTCTACCCTATCCAGAGCCAGTCTCGCTGCCTCCGACACACCTACCCCCCTTAGTCCAGTTACTGTGCTCCTTCACACTTGTGTTTCCGAATTCAAGAGCTCAGCCTCAGGTGCCAAACCTGCTAGTCTAATCTAAGTGTGCTCTATTGTACTTAGGGTGTCCGAAGGCCTATTATTTTGGAAGTGAATGACCAATCCTTGTCAATAATTCAACAGTAGCTAATTTTATAAAACATATTGAATAGGAATGATTTTATGAAACACAATGTGAATGAAGGATAGTGTGAAATATGAACTTTGTAAGCAAATCAAGATGAATTTTTTTAAAAATACATAATCTTCTACTAGTTTGATATATTTGAATTTAAAATAAATATTATCCTTTTGCACTATGTCTTCTTCAAAAGCGAAACATTGCCATTGTTTCCCATCTCCCTCCTAGCATCTGAAACTTCCATTGTATGATATATGGTGGTGGGTGTTTGGTGTGTTGTGTTTTTTTTTTCCTTTGACATTGACTATGAAAACCTCAACTATCTATCAAGCCACAGCTTATTCACAGCCACCACACAGAGAAAATTACCATTTAGCAGCATCCATCATCTTTATAAATGTTACCCACATCTAACACTGCTTGTGCCAGCTTCCTCTAGAGCTGCTTACTCCTTTTGTCAGTGAATCTGCAAACCAAAGGTCTTATTCTCTTTATTGTGAGAGGACAGCAGCACAGAAATGCCTTTATGAGAGGGAACTGTTTGTTTCCAATGTTTGAGTCTATCTACTCCTTATCACCTCTGATTTTTATCACATGAATATAAAGCTGAAGTTCTCCTTGTTCACTTGCTGTTTTGTCACCCTTTTTGTTCCCTTACATCATTGATTTTTAAAAGGTGGGACATTTGTATGGAGAAAGATTATCCATAGCATAGGATGAAAAGAAAATTGCAGAAAAATGAAGCTGCCTGCATGTCTGTATTTTCACTTTTGGGCCTTGGAAATGTTATGATGCAATCCGCAATAGACCAAAATCCACTTTAAGCTCTTGAGCTTGTTGGGATTCTCAATATTCTTCATCTTGTATAAGTGGTATCCTTGCTTCCTCAGATTAGGTATCTCTTTCTGCTATAAGGGAAAAAAATACACAAAGCAATCAGCTTGTTTGTTTAGGAAATAGAGGTGCATGTGTATGCCTTTTGTTTGAAAAATGAAGAATATGTAAATAGATGCGGTTGTTGTTATGTTTCATCAAGTCACCTGTGACCCATAGTGACCTTATGTACAGTAGCTCTGAAGACTGCCCTGCCCTGGGCCAGTCTTGGCAATTCCAACACACCAACATCGATTGCCCCAGTTACTGTATGAATCCATCTGATCTGGGATCTTTCCTGCACTGTCACTTTACTCCTCCAAGCATGATGGCTTACTCCAAGGACCATGTGCCCAAAGTGTCTTCCTGGCCATGTACCCAAAGTATGTGAGAAAGAGTTTCAAAATCCTAGCCTCCAAAGAGAAACTTGGTTTCACCCTCTCCAAGAAAGACCTATTTGTTTTCTTAGCAGTCCATAGTATGTTCAAGACTCTTCTCCAGCACCACAATCCAAAGGCATCATTTCTTCTTCTGTCGTCCATAGTCATTGCCCAATTCTCTGAAGTATAACAATTGCAAAGACCATGGCCTGGATTAGGCACATCTTAGTCTCTAGACTGAAATCTTTGCTTTTCAGCATTCTGGAGGGTTACGTAACAGCAAATTTTCCCAATGCAATTCATCTTTTGATTTCCTGACTGCTGGTGTTAAGAGTGTTGGTTATGGAACCAAACAAGCTGTAATTGTTAACAATATCAATCTCCATTTTTCATGTGCTGCCAATATGCCCAGTGGTAAGAATCTTTGTCTTCTTGAGGTTATGCTTCAATCCATATTGAAGACTACCGTCCTTGATCTTCTGCAGAAAGTACTTCAGATCTTTAGTTTCAGCAAGCAAGGTTGTGTCATATGCACATCGTAGGTTGTTGACAATTCTACCTCCAATCTTGATGCCGCATTCTTCCTTACAAAGCCTTGCTTCCCAAATGATCTGTTCTGCATATAGATTGAAAAAGTATGGAGGCAGGATGCACTGCTTCCTGGTCAAAGTATAGGTTTTTAATAAGCACAATCACATGTCCTGGTATTCCCATTTTCCTCATGTAAATAGAAAAAAAACCAAAAAACAACCCCATTTATGACAATTTAGAAAATTGGGTCAAATGTAGCCCTCCATCTTTTTTTGTATGGCTCATCAGGTAAAAATGTTTTCTTTAAATTTTTAAGTGTTGAAAGTAAATTGGCAAAAACATATTTAGTAATATGAAGTCATTGTAATGATTCATATTTCCCATATTCTCATAGCAGTCCTGTGAAATCCATACTTCAGTGTCCATAAAGAAAGCTTTCTTGATATCTACCTCTATTAAAGCCCAGTCAAATGTTCAGAGATTTCCATTCTTAGAGTTATCTACAGTTATACACACAGTTATTCACACATTCAAATGCCTTTGTATGGTACACAGATAGACATTCATTTGGTACTCTCTGCTTTAATCCAAGATCCATCTAACATTAGCTATAATACCCCTAGTAGTAAATATTAGTAGTAGTATTATAGAGAAGTATAACATGGCTTCTTCAAAACTCAGCTTACACATCTGGCAACTCTCTGTTGATGTGTTGTTCCAGTCTATTGTGGATAATTTTAAGCAGACTTTTGCTTGCATGTGTTATTAATAATATTGTTCGATAATTTCTGCACTCTGTTGAATCACCTTTCCTGGGAAACAAACATTTTCATCCTAGAGAGGATGAAATCATGCTGCTTCTTACAGGCAAGGATTCTGAAGGTCTGTCTGCCATACTTTGGGCATGTTGTCAGGAGGGACAAGTCCTTGGAGAGGGACATCATGCTTGGGAGGTGAAAGAACAGTGTAAGAGAGAAATACACTTGATGAGATGGATTGGTTCAATGACTGGGGTAAGGGGTGTAGGTGTGTCATAGACAATAAAGTTGGATCAATATAGAACAAAGTTCAAAGTTTTGTCACTGTGAGTTGCAGGTAATGTCACATAACAACTGTTTTTAATTTACACATTATCTATGGATATTTTAAAGGGTAAATTGAATATTTGCAATAGAGATTATATTACTAAAAAAAGAAAAAATCACATCTGATCCTTTGTGAAAATAATTTTGTAACCCCTTTCTAAAGCAGAAATTGATTTAGGAGAGATTTCATGTTAAATTACAATAATGTGCAAATTTGGATCTTCCTATTCTACATGATTAATTATGTCGACTAGGAACTGGCAATCCCTCTCTCACTTTCTAGACCAGATGTCTCAAACCTTCTCACTTTCTTCCACAGTGTAACTCTTCGTTACCACCTTGTTATTCTTCCTAGATGACTCACATTCACACTTTTTTCTCTTCTTCTTTTAACCACACCCAATATTCTTGTTTCCCTTTGTACATGTCAGAGACATATTCTTTAAACTGTATTTATTTCTTTTTCTATCAGGAATTTATTACATCAGATATCACTTTACTACTTCAGAATTTCAACTTTAATTGCTTTTGTCACAACATAGAAACATGGTTTAAATGAACTCAGAAGAATAAGACTTTTCAAAATAATTTCAATACTATGTCCTCTTTAACTACTTGTATTTCCATTATTCTATTTAAAACTAAGGATTGCATCAAAATAACACCTTACATTACTCTTCTAGGCTGTCCTGTAACTTCTCAACATACGTAAATTGAAGGGAGGAACAAAAGAACATCAAGTATTTTGGGCATAAGAATCTGAGATAGGAGTGAGATATCAGATAACAAAGGATCTTTGACTTTATTACTTGACATTTTGAATTTTATTCTAAGAGTGAAATGTGTTCATTTAAGCATTGATATGTTAATGCACTATATTTCCTTTTCTATGTTAGATAGATCTTGGCTGAAAGCAGAGAATACCAGAAGAAAGTCTATCTGTGTTTCATTGATTATGCAAAGGCATTTGACTGTGTGGATCATAACAAACTGTGGCTGACTCTGAGAAGAATGG
>NW_006399870.1:6822207-6843457 GCF_000299155.1 Elephantulus edwardii
CAAAGGCTTTTGACTGTGTGGATCACAACAAACTGACTCTGAGAAAAATGAGAATCCCAGAACACTTGATTGTGCTTATGTGAAAGCTATACTTGGGCCAGGACACAGTCATCAGAACAGAGCAAGGAAACAATGCATGGTTCAAAATTGGAAAGGATGTGCATCAAGGATGTGTCCTAGCTCCATATCTTTTCAATCTGTATGCAGGACAGGTTATCCAGGAAACTGGGCTCTATGAGGTGAAGAGTGGCATCGTTATGTAGTGCATTATGCAGATGACACAACCCTGCTTGCTGAAACTATGAAGGACCTGAAGCACTTGCTGCAAAAGTCAAGGACTGCAGCTTTCAATATGGATTGAAACTCAACATCAAGACAACAAACATTCTCACCACTGGGCCGATCAGCAGCATCATGATAGACAATGAAGAGATTGTTCACAGCTTTAGTTTGCTTGGCTCTACAATCAACACTCTTGGTATCAGGAACGAGGAAATGAAAAGACAAATTGCATTTGCAAAATCTGCTGTCAGAGATCTTTCAAAAGTACTGAAGAGCAATGATGGTAGTTTGGAGACTAAGATGAACCTGATACAGGCCATGGTCTTTGCAATTACTTGCTATGCATCAGACAGCTGGTCAATGACTAGGGATAATATAAGGAGAGTTGATGCCTTTTAGCTTTGGTGGGGGAGAAGAGTATTGAATATATCATGGACTGCTAGGAGAACAAACAAGTTCTGGTGAAGCCAGACTGATCCGTGGGGGCAAGGATTCTGAAGTTTCGTCTGACATACTTTGGACATGTTGCAAAGAGGAACCAGTCCTTGGAGAGGGACATCATGCTTGGGAGGGTGGAGGGACAGCACAGGAGAGGATGATCCTCCATGAGATGGATTGATTCAGCCACTGGGGTAATGCGGATAGGCGTGTTGGAGACAATAAGATTGACTAGGGATAGAGCAGGGTTTAGGGCTATTGTATATAGGGTCGCTATGAGTTGAAGGCAACTTGGCAGCGCATAACAACAACAACAGATAGGTGAACACATCCAGGGCTGCATCTGGTAGTTGAAAAGTGTCAATTTTTACCCCATTGATTCCTGGAGCCTTATGTTTTTGACAATGTCTTCAGTGTACTTTCAAATTCTTCCTTCACTACCACTGGCTTTTGTTCATATAGTACTTCCTGAAATTTTTCAGTATCAGTCAATTATACTTGGTGCAGTGACTCTGTGTAATCCCTGCATCTACTTTTGATGTTTTCTGGATCCTTCAAAAATGCCTATAGCATCTTTCAAAATTTTTACTTAAAGCTTCCATTTGTTTTTCATTTCTCTCAGCTTAAGAAATACTGAGTTAGTGCTTCCCTTTTTATTCTCCTACTCTAGCTTTCTGTATATTATCTTATATTTGCTTTGTCTTCTCAAACGTCTCTTTGAAATCTTCTGTTCAGCCGTTTTACTTCAGCATCTTCGCCCTTTCTTTTGGCTTCTTGATGCTCTGTTGGAATTTTCAGTGTCTCTTCTGACATTTGTTTTGGTTTTTTATTTCTCCTCTGTCTCTGAAATTACCTTTTGTTCTCTTCATGGCTGATATTCTTAATGTCATCCCACAACTCATTTGGTTTTTCATCACTGAAGTTCAATGCTTCAAACTGATTCAAAAGATATTTAACAATTCCAGGTAGAATAAATTCAAGATTATATTTAGGCTTTCAAGGAATTATTTTTATTTTCTTTGGCCCCAGTTTGAAGTTGCATATGACTAATTGATGTTCTCTTCCACAGTCTGCCACTAGCCTGGTTTTAACTGTTGATATTGAGCTGCTCCAATGATTTCTTCCATAAATGTAGTCAATCTGATTCCTATGTAGTCCACCAGGCAAGATCTATGGGTAAAGTCATTGTATTTCTTTAAAAAAAGGTATATGAAATGAATCACATTGAACATACAAAATTGTTGCAAACTGCAACTCTTTACACAATGCCTGGAAGAAATGAACATAAAGAGACAAACGCACACAGAAGACAAGACAGGACTGTCGCAAAGAAAAACACATTCACTCAGACAGGACAAGAAGTGGCAGCCTCGTGGATCTGCATTTATTGGATTTTTAAAGGGATCTGGAAGAATCATCAACAACTTGTGTGATGAGGATGACACAATTCTGCTTGGTGAAATTGAGGAGGACCTGAAGCACTTGCTGCAGAAGGTCAAGGATGCCAGTCTTCAATATGGGTTGAAGAGCAACATCAAAAAAACAAAGATTCTCATCACTGGGCCAATTGGCTGCATCAGTATGGATGGCGAAGAGATCAAGATTGTTAACAGTTTTAGTTTACTTGGTTCCACAGTCAACAATCTTGCTAACAGCAGCCAAGAAATCAGGAGGTGAATTGCATTTGGAAAGTCAGCTGTGAGGGACCTCTCAAGAGTACTGAATAGCAAAGACATCAGGCTGGAGACTAAGGGTGCGGCTGATCCAGGCTATAGTCTTCACAATACATGCTATGCATCTGAGAGTTGGACAGTGAATAGGGATGATAGAAAGAGAATTGATGCCTTTGAGCCGTGGTGCTGGAGATGAGTGTTGAATATACCATGGACTGCTAGGAGAACAAACGGGTTTGTCCTGGAAAGGATGAAGCCAGAATGCTCCTTGGAGACAAGGATTCTGAAGCTTCGTCTGACATACTTTGGGCATGTTGCAAGGAAGGACTGGTCCTTGGAGAGGGACATGATGTTTGGGAGAGTGGAGGGATGGCGCAGGAGAGGAAGATGGATCGATTCTGTGAGTGGAGTGATGGGAATGAGTGTGTTTGAGACCGCGAAGTTATCATAGGATAAAACGGCGTTTAGGGCTCTTGTACATAGGGTCACTATAAGTCGCAAGCGACTCGCTGGCACATAACAACAACAACAAGCAATGATATACTTTTTTTAGGGTTTCCATAGAATCATAATAAACAGTGATCTCGTTTCCCAGTTTTCACAGAATCATAAAAGGTAAATACAGAAACAATCAATCCAGGGAGGGCATACATTCTGTTCCTTATGATAAATGATGCTTTTCACATGAAAGGGGTTAGGAGACCAAAACGACTTAAGATATATGATTTGCAGGAAGAGACCTCCAAGGTTCCAGCCCATTTGCAGGACAGAGGACAAAGGTTTGTCTTTAATTATTAAACCAGAGAGTTACCTGTTTGCAAGTTGAACTCTCAGTAACGCCGAAGCCCACCCGCGTGTGGGCTGGACTTCCAATAATGGCATCCAGTCCTCCTCACAAAATTTGATCATTTTATTTCTAGTCTCATTTCTATATCTATGGACTCACACTTTCAGACTATTATGTCTTCTCCATTGTTTCCAACTTCTTCATTCTAGTCACTAATTATCATTAATGTATCTTGATTGTATGTTTGATCAATTTCTCACTGAAAGATTTGGTAAAAATTTTCAACTTCATCCTCTTTGGCTTTAATTATGTTATTGTTGTTGTTGTTGTTGTTGTTGTTACGTGCTGTTAAGTCACCTGCGACTCACAGCTACCCCATGTACAAGAACCCTAAACCCTGCTCTATTCTGTGCCAACCTCACCATCTCTGACACACCCACCTCCATTGCCCCAATCACTGAATCAATCCATCTCACTGAGGGTCTTTCTCTCCCTCACTGACCCTCCACTCTCCCAAATATAGTGTCCCTCTCCAAGAACTGGTCCTTCCTTGCAACATGTCCATAATATGTCAGACAAAGCTTCAGAATCCTTGCCTCCAAGGAGCAGCCAGCCTTCACCAGGATAAACCTGTTTGTTCTCCTAGCAGTCCATGGTATATTCTATACTCTAGCACCACGACTCAAAGACATCAATTAATTCTCTTTCTATCATTCTTAGTCACTGTTCAGCTCTCAGATGCATAGCACACAATTGCAAAAAATATGGCCCGGACCAGGTGCACCTTAGTCTGCAGCTTGATGTTGTTGCTCTTCAGTACTCTGGAGAAGCTCCTGACAGCTGATTTTCCCAGTGCAATTCATCTCTTCATTTCCTGACTGCTGGTACCAAGAATGTTGACTGTGGAGTGAAGCAAACTAAAACTGTTAACTATTTCAATCCCTTCACCATCCATACTGATGCTGCCAATTGGCCCAGTGGTGAGAAACTTTGTTTTCTTGATGTTGAGCTTCTATCCATATTGAAGGCTGCAATCCTTGACCTTCTGCAGCAAGCACTTCAGGTACTACTCAGTTTCAGCAGGCAGGGTTGTGTCATCTGCATAATGCAGGTTTTCGGTGAATCTTCCACCAATCCTGATGCTACATTCTTCCTCGTACAGCCCAGCATCCCAGATGATCTGTTTTGCTACAGACTGAAAAGGTACGGAGACAGAATACATCCCTAGGAGACACCCTTCCTGATTTTGAACCATGCAGTGTCGCCTTGCTCTGTTCTGATGACTGCCTCTTGGTTCAAGTATAGATTTTGCATAAGCATAATAAAATGTTCTTGGATTGCCATTGTTCTCAGAGTCAGCCACAGCTTGTTGTGGCACACACAGTCAAAGGTTTTCTGCATAGTTAATGAAGCACAAATAGACATTCTTCTGGTAATTTCCACTTTCAGCAAAGATCCATCTAACATTAGCTATAATATCCCTAGTACCATGGCCTATTCTAAACCCAGCTTGCACATCTGGCATTTCTCTATTGAAATCAATTTTGGATAATTTTCAGCAGAATCTTGCTTGCATGTGATATTTGAACAGTAATAGTATTATCAGGTCATCCTTGGAAATGATACAAATAATATTCTATCAATTTATTCAGTTGTAGTTTGGACAAAGGGGCTGTTTCCACACTCCTGCGATGGTGATTAACACTTCTATGAACATTGATGTATGAATCCTGTTTATGTCTAAGTTTTCAATTCCTTAGGGTATATTTAGTAGTGGAATATCTGGGTCAGATGGAATTTCTATGTTCAACTTTTTGAAGAAATATCAAACTGTCATCCAGAGTGATTTCACCATTTTACAATATCATAATACAATTACAACAGTAATTGTATTCCCCAACTTTGCACATCCTCTCTATTATTTATTGTTTCTGCCATACTAAACTTTGCCACTGCTACTGGGGGTAGATTTTATCTTATTGTGTTTTTTACTTGCATCTTTCTTACTGCAAGTGATTTTGAGCATTTTTTTCGTGTTTCTGTTGTCAAATTATAGTGCATTCACACAAAAGAATACTATGCAGCACTTAGGAGCAATGACTTCAAAAAATGCTTCATAACGAGTCTGGAGTGCATGATGCTAAGTGAACTAGCTCAGTTTCATAAGAACAAATACTGCATAAGACTATTATTGTAAAAATATAAGGATTACTTTTCTTTATTTCTATTTTTATTTTATGTGTGTGTGTGTGTGTGTGTGTGTACCGTCAAATCAAATCTGACTGGTACAGGAGGAGATTGCCCCTCCTTTTTCAGCAGAGGGATTCAATCCCTTACCTCTGGGATTACAGTGTACCTTCTTGCCACTAGGCCACCAGAGCTCCCTTTAAGGATAACTTTTAAAACATATATGAGAATACAAAGGAGGAAGGGGTTGGGGTGGAGGAGTGAGGATATGTAGGGGCGAAACCACAGAGTTGCACATGTTGGTGGGTGGAGGTAGAGGGAGGGACAGAAATGGGAAAGATATGAGTGAAAAGACAGGACAAGATCCAATGATGATTAATTTTATAAAACATTATGCATGAGACTGTATACAACACAATGTGAAAGAAAAATAGTGTGAAACACAATGCATACAAATTTTATAACCAAATAAATATTTTTTAATATAAAATACTATTACTCGCAACATTTAATTTCAGGATAGAATTCGAAATTGTCTTTTTACTATGAATGAAACACCATTGTTCTGTTTTTCATTCACAGCATAATATACTATTTGATTATCTGATTCAAAGTGCTAGTCTATTTCCTCTCACTAATTCCTAGAATGTCTATGTTCACACCCTCCATTTCATTTTTTTAAATTTTATTTTATTAATTTTAATGAACATTTACAGAAATTTTGTATTTCCATTCATTCATTGTTGCCCTTTTTCTCTCTCTCCCCCACCCTCCAGTTTGTTCCTCTCTTTGAAAAGCAAGATAAATTTCTTAGTTGGTATACAATCCCCCCACCCCGAATGCGCTCCACTATGCAACCTTAATTCTGGATTCCTGTGATAATCATAATACCCTATCATATATTGCTTTTAAACTGCTCTCTCCCTCATCTGTTTCAATTCAGTATACATAATCTATCCAGTTTTTCTCAGTCTTATCCCAACCCTGATGTAAGTCCCATTCTACAACAGTGGCACTACGCAGTATTTGTCTTTTCTGTGACTGAGATATTTTACTAAGCATAATGTCCTCCAGGGTCACCCATTTTGAATAATATTGCCTGAGTTCCTTGTTTTTCAATGTTGCATAGTATTGCATTGTGTGAATATACTACAGCTTCTCTATCCATTCGTTTTTTGATGGGCACTTAGGTTGTTTCCAACTCCTTGCTATTGTGAACAAAGCCGCGATGAACGTGGGTGTGCACCTATCTGCTTGGATGTTGGTTATGGTCTCTTTAGGGTATATTCCCAGTAGTTTCACAACTAATCTTTTTCTAATATCCATACTTCTTACATTCCATGCTACAATTATTAGGAATATTAAAGGACATTTGCTGTTATTTTTTCTCATTTTGGTTGACTTCTAATCTGAGCTCTATCTCTAATACTGTAACTACTCATGTCCTTCCATGGTTCATAGGGCTTTCAGGGGCCTGCTATTTAAAAAGTAAATGACCAAATGCATCTTTTCTGGATTAGCATTTACTTCTTTGAGACTGTTTTTCTCAGTCATATGTAAATAGTACTTTAACCTGCCTGTTTACCACAAAGGGAAGTGCATCTTTCCTGGTTTAACCTTTATGTTTTCAAAACTGGTTTTCTCAGTCATATGTTAACTCTTTAATAAGTTGTCTGTTTACTAGTAACTACATGTAAGCCAATGTTTTTTAAATGTAGAAATCCTCTAACTTTAACTAACAAAAAAGTAACGTGTTAAACAGATCAGCATCTAATCCAAGTATAAAAACTGATGACCACTCCTAGACAAGGAAGTCATTTTGAAATCTTTCTCTCTACCCTCCCAAATCTGCAATAAAGTGCTTTGGATATTGCAATCCATCTGTCTTATTGGCAGTTGAGTATAGGAAGAATCTCTTGCATTCAGTCATAATATTTGCTGTACATGCTAGTGTTGCTTTTGGACTGTGTAGTGAGTTTGGTCCTTTAAGTTAAAAGGAAAAAAATATGTATGAATAGTGTTATAAAGCAAAATGTGACATGAAAACTCAATTTGCTTTGTAAACTTTCATCCAAATTACAATAAAATAAATACAGAACAAAAAAAGAGAGAGAGAAAGAAGAAGAGGTAGATGCCCAATCCTTCTTTCTAGTCTATCTTAATCTGGGAGCTCTCCTAAATCCTGTGCACTACGGGTGACCCTTATTAAGGCTCTTAACACACAGGAGGCATAGCGACCCATAAGTTACCTTACTACAGAAAATAGCTAGACAAATGTAGTAGTGAGAAAGATGAATTCCCCCAATATAACAAACTGATAAATTAGTACTACACCTCAAATAGCAAATCAGGCATATGAATATCATGTCACCAGATTCAGTTGGATCCTGCATGGGCAGGATGTGCTACCAGGAAAGTGTTGAAGTGTTCTGGCTGAGACTCACACCTGGCAAGCTGAAGTAATGTCCCAGTTGTGATTATGAAGATCACATGAAAGTTTCTGCTGAATATTTTTTCTAGTACTTCACACAAGGTCTGCGGTCTGCTGGCCAAGGGGCCAAAGACCTACTGAACAAAAAAGCCTGATATTCAGGTCAAAGATGGTTTAGATAAGATGCCTTGGCCACTAAAGGGTTGTTGCTGATAAGAAAGAGCCTAACTTCTAAATCACAGCTGGTTTAAATAAGAGGCCCTATGTCCAAAATGTTGATGTTCTCTTTTGCTGACCTTCCACCTTTCTAAGCGTAATGTTTTTGTCCAGGGACTGGATTCTCCTAACAACATACTCAAAGTAGGTTAGCTGAGGTTTCATCGTCCTGAACTCGAAGGGTTACTTTTTCTCCAAAATATAAGGAAGTCCCTTTAGTAAGTGCTATGATAATAGAGAAAAGCTCTAGGGAAATAAGTTTTCACCCTGATGGATAATGCATGTCAGTGAGAAAAATAGACATACCAAACTATAACTAACAACATAGTTACATTTAGTAAGGAAATAAAAGATGAATTAGTGGCAAATTAGTCAAGATTATTGTTGTTATAAGACGTGAACACTTAAATTAATTTATGCAGAATTGAATATTAGTTGAATGTCAATTCTTGTGTATACTTATAGCAGGCAAAGTAAAGAGAGAGAGTACCGTCTGCTTTTTACTTCTTGCTTTGAAAACAATTATTCTTTAATGTTTCCATTAAGCTCCTAATTACTATCTCTGTAGCCATTGCCTAAATCTCATTTGCAGATCTTCTTTGCAGTACTAAGCTTTAAAAAATCTTTCCTGCCTAATTTCTATAGTTTTGCTTTTTGTGAATTCCAGTACTTTTCCATTGCTGGGGTTTTCTTGCCCTGCTATCAGGAACCTTAATAAAACACATTGCATAGATCTTATTTTGACCTGTTTTGCATCATGTTCCTCAGATTCACCTCTTAGGCACAGATTGAAAACTGGAAACTGTCTCTGTAATTTTGAATGACTGTTTGAGAAACTGTCTGTTCCTGAGAGTTGAGCAGATTAGTGGTTTTCAACTCTGCCTGTTGAAGTAATTATTTATATAAGAATCACTTATTGGACATAATATGGTAAGATGATGGACTAGGCAGGCAACCTGCAACAACAAGGATACTAGAAGCAGATATAAACGAAAAACCCAGAACCCTAAGCTTTAAAGGAAGAGATTTAAAAAACTAAATCAGGTATTGAACACAAGAAAAAGTTGAGAAAAAACTGTGTATACAGAGAGAAATGGATCAGTGTGTTAATAATTGGCTTGACACTGTGAAGACATTGTAATATTTTGCAAATAAAATTTAAATTCTATCATAGATGTATTCTGTCATAGATGCAGCAAGCTGGTAATTGGCTCTACATACCCAAAACTGGTGACTGGTAAGCAGAAAGATAAGATCTCTTTCTTTGTCTACACCTTCTCAGTGAACAGAGAAGTCATCCCTTGCTCACAACTAATCTGTGACTTTCCATCACAGCTCCATCAGAGAGTGGAGATGATCAGTAATTTTCAACCATGACTGTTCAGGATAATGGTCTATATAAAAATAAGTGACTGAACTTCTGATAAGTTGACAGACAACCTAACCAGACTTTCTATAATAAAGACGCAAGAAATCAATTCAGATAGACATGAATGATAACCCTGGAACCTTGAGTTTTAAAAAAAGTGAAAAGAAATGGATCAGGGTAAAAAAAAATGGAGCAAATTCAGTGAACACAGGGAGAAACAGAGCCCTGTCTCCCAGCCTTATAAGCTGTAACTAATTACATTTGGTTCTGGATACTATTCTTTCCCAGTTTTTCTCTTTCTTATTTTTTTCTTTTCTTTTTAATCATTTCTTTATTATTTTTTAACTAATTCCTTTTTTTATTTTTTTTTGAAGGGAAGAGATGGATCTTCTCTGGCACAGTTGATCTGTCAACCCAATGGTGGCAGCTCTCTGGCAGTTCAAATCCACTGGTCACTTGGTGGGAGAAAGGAAAGAATTCTCCTCTCACACAATTTATAACCTCAAAAATTCCACTGGAAGGTCATCTATGCTATGGTTCTGAATCAACAGCAATGAGTTTAAGTTTTGATATTGCTTTTACCCCAGCCCCTTACCTGTCTAGTTTGCGGTTTTTTGAAGTGTAACATCAAGGAGAATGCAAAAGGTCATTACAAAGACAGAAGAGGAAGAAAATATCAAGATGGATGTCAGAAGAAACTCTAAATATTGCACTGTAGCACCAAGAAGCCAAAGCAAAGGGAAGAAATCAAAATATTAAGGAGTTGAACAGAAGATTCCAGAGGGCCACATGGGAAGACAAAGTAAAGCATTACAATGAAATATGCAAGGAGCTGCAGTGAGAAAATCTAAAGGGCTGAACTCATTCAGCATTTCTTAAGCTGAATTAAGAACAAATTCACACTCAAATTGCAATACTTAAGGATCATTTGGACAGAATATGAAATGATCCAGGAAGCATTAAGGGAAGATGGAAAGAGTATACAGTACAAAAAGGAACTGGTGAACACAGAAGAATTTCATAAAACAATGAAGCAGGAGCCTGTGGTGATGAAGGAAGAAGTTCAATCTGATCTGAAAGAATTGGGGGAAAAAAAGACCCCAGGAATTGATGGCATACTGATTGACATATTTCAACAAACAGATGCTATCCTGGATGTGCTCACCAAGTTGTGCCGAGAAATTCGGAGGACCACCACCTGGTCAACTGAATGAAAGATCTATATTTGTTCCCATTCCAAATGAAGCTGATCTGACAGAGTGTGGAAATTATCGAACAGTTTCATTGATATTACACGCAAGCAAAATTCTGCTGAAGATTATCCCAAAACAACTGGAACAGCACATCAACAGAGAACTGCCTAAAGTGCAGGCTGGATTTAGAAGAGGCCGTGGCACTAGGGATATTATAGCTAATGTGAGATGTATCTTGGCTGAAAGCAGAGAGTACCAGAAGAATGTCTAAAAATGTGTTTCATTGACTTTGCAAAGGCATTTGACTGTGTGGATCACAACAAACTGTGGCTGACTCTGAGAAGAATGGGTATCCCAGGACTCTTGATTGTGCTTATTTGAAAGCTATACTTGGACCAGGAGACAGTCATCAGAACAGAGCAAGGAAATAATGCATGGTTCAAAATTTGGAAGGATGTGCATCAAGGATGTGTCCTATCTCCATATCTTTTCAAACTGTAAGTGGTACAGATTATCCAGGAAGCTGGACTCTATGAGGAGAAGAAGAGCATCATTACTTAGTGCGTTATGCAGATGGAAAAACCCTGCTTGCTGAAACTGAGAAAGACCTGAAACACTTGCTGCAGAAGGTCAAGGATTTCAGCCTTCATATAGCTTGAAGCTCAACATCAAGACAATAAATATTTTCACCACCGGGCCTATTGGCAGCATCATGATAGATGAAGTGATTGAGATTGTTGACAGCATTAGTGTGTTTGGCTCTACAATCAACACTCTTGATATCAGCAGACAGGAAATTAAAACATCAATTGCATTTGGAAAAGTCTGCTATCAGAGACCTCTCAAAAGTACTGAAGAGCAATAATTTCAGTCTAGAGACAAAGGTGCCCCTTGTCCAGGCCATGGTCTTTGCAATTATTTGCTATGGATCAGAGAGCTGGACAATGACTAAGGATGATAGAAGGTGATTTGATGCCTTTGAGCTGTGGTACTGGAGAAGCATATTGAATATACCATAGACTGCTAGAAAAACAAACATGTTCATCCTGGAGAGGGTGAAGCCAGGCTGTGCCTTGGAGGCAAGGATTTTGAAACTTCGTCTGACATGTGTTGGACATGTTGCAAGCAAGGCAGGATCAGTCCTTGGAGAGGGACGTCATGCATGGGAGGTCAGAGGGACAGTGCAGGAGATGAAGACTCTCAATTAGATAAATTGATTCAGTCACTGAGGTAATATGTATAAGTGTGTTGGTAAAACAAGACTGACAAGGGACAGAGCAAGGTTTAGGGCTGTTGTACATAGGGTCGCTATGAGTTGCAGGTGACTTGACAGCACCTAACAACAACATCAAGAACACAAAAATTCTGACCACTGAACCAATTGGTAGCACCATAATAGATGCAGAAGAGATTGAAGTTGTTAACAATTATCTTCCTAGGCTCCACAATCAACAAAAAATTATTATTATTATTAATTATTAATTTTAATGAAAATTTACAGAGACCTTGGATTTCCATTCATTCACTGTTGCACTTTTCTCCCTGCCCACCTCTCCTGCCCCCCTAGTACACTCTTCTCTTTGAAAAGTAAAAGAAAACGTCTTTTATTGTTTTTCAATCCCTCCCTTCCCAGGTCCACTCCACTATGCAGCCTTCGTTCTGGACTCCTGTCATGACAATAATACCTAATCACATATCCCCTTTAAACAGTTTTCTCCCTCATCGGTTTAAATTCAGTATACATAATCTATCCAGTTTTTCCCAGTCTTACCCCAACCCCGCTGTCAGTCGTGCTTTACAACAGTGGCACCATGCATTATTTGTCTTTTTGTGACTGAGATAGTTCACTCAACATAATGTCCTCCAGGATCATGAGTTCCTTGTTTTCAATGCAGGGTATTATTCCATTGTGTGAATATACCACAGCTTCTCTATCCATTCGTTTGTTGATGGGCACTTAGGTTGTTTCCAACTCCTTGCAATTGTGAACAAAGCCACAATAAACATGAGTGTGCATATATCTGCTTGGGTGAGAGTTATGGTCTCTTTGGGGTATATTCCCAGTAGTGAAATTGCTGAGTCAAATGGTATCTCTATTTGCAACTCTTTGAGAAAGCACCACACCACCTTCCACAGTGGTTACACCATTTTACACTTCCACCAACAGTGAATAAGTTTTTCCACAACCTTGCCAGCATTTGTTACTTGCTGTTTTGTTGAATTTTGTTATTCTTACTGGGGTGAGATGATATCTCATAGAGGTTTGACTTGCATCTCTCTTAGAGCTGGGGATTTTGAACATTTCTTCATGTGCTAGTTGGCCATCTGAATGTCTTCTTTGGCGAAGTATCTGTTCATATCCTGTGCCCATTTTTCAACTGGATTGTTTACCTTTATCTTGTGGTACTCAAGTATTTTATAAATTTTATATATGAGTCCCTTATCTGACATATAATTACCAAATACTTTTTCCCAGTCTGTGGCTTCTCTTTACCCTGTTGAAGAAATTTTTGGATGTGCTTAGGGATTTGATTCTTAGAAGTTCCCATTCATCTATTTTATCTTCTCCTGGTTGTAGATTTTCCAGGATACTTGGAAGACTGCTTATATTGTGTTAATTAGGATGTCTAGAGTTCTTCGAAGCTTTTCTTAAAAGAACTTTATAGTCGTTGGTTTTAGTCCTAGGTCCATGATACGCCTAGAGTTGGTTTTTATAATGGTGTGAGGTGTGGATCTTGCTTGAATCTTCTGTAGATAGTTTTCCAATTTTGTCAATCAACACTCTTAACACTAGTAGTTAGGAAATCAAAAGATGAATTCCAACGGGAAAGTCTGCTGTCAGATACCTCTCCAGGGTGCTGAAAAGGAACAATGTCAGTCTAGAGACATAAGTTACACCTAATTCAGGTTATCTTCTTTGCAATTACTTGCTATGCATCAGAAAGCTGAATAATGACTAAGGACGACAGAAGAAGAACAGATGCCTTCAAATTGTGATGTTGGAGAAGAGTCTTGAACATACCATGGACTTCCAAGAAAACAAATAGGCTTGCATTGGAGAGGGTGAAACCAAGTTTCTCCTTAGAGGCTAGGATTTTTAAACTTTATCTTACATATTTTTGAGCATGTGGCCAGGAGAAACTGGTCTTTGGAGAGGGACCTCATGCTTTGAAGGGTGGAGGGACAACACAGGAGAGGAAGACCCCAGAAGAGATGGATTGGGGCAATGTGGGCTGGTATGTTGGAATTAGTGAAACTCACTCAGGAAAGGACAAGGTTCAGAGCTGCGTTACCATAGGGTCACTATGGGTTGCAGGCAACTTGACAGCACGTAACAACAAAAACAACAACCTCTTAGCATATCTTATTTTCTTTTTTATTTTATTATTTTTCTTTTGTGTACCATCAAATCAGATCTGACTGGTACAGGAGAAGATTATTCCACCTTCTCCAGCAGAGCATCTGGTGGATTTGAACCGCTTACCTCTGGGATTGCAGTGCAGCTTTTTGCCACTAGGCCACCAGAGCTCACTTTATTTTCTTTTTTAAACTTAAAAATTGTTATAGCTTCAGATGGACTTTTACTATTTACTTGCCTATATTTTTGTTGGATATTTTAAAAATATTTTATTAAGTATTTTCTTTTTTTGTATCAATTGTATAACTTGTTGGAAGAAAACTTTCCTAATATTATGAAAAATATTTTAAAATTGCTTTCAGAAAGCTCAATAGATCCCAAACTGGTAAGATCCAAGAGCACTTAACAGGTCATAATCTAACTTCTAAAACTGATGTCAAAGAAAGAATACTAAAAACAGCTTGAATAAATGAAAGTTACCCACGAAGCAGATCTTCTGAGACTAAGCTCTCTGATTTACAGGTGGAAATCATGCAAGCAAAAACCAATGGTATAATATATCCAAAACTCTGTAAGAAAATAAGTCAGGAAATAAAAATTTCCCAATTGATATGTTTATATATAGCAAAATTGTCCATCAAATATCATGGTGAAATTAAGATATTCCCTGATAAAGAAAAACTAAAAGACCCAAAAAAATGTTAAGACGATTCTTTAAAACTTAATATCAGCAGTGGCAGACAACAAAAGGAGATCAAAACACAGAACAATATAAACTAGAATTCATCATAGATATTGGAACATAATAAACAAATGAACTCTTAACACGAAAAACAAGGAACCAGAGATGCCAATTCATCAATGATGACAACCAAAGGTAAAAAGAGCAGATAATTATGTAACCACAGAACTTCTAATAAGAAAATCAAGGTGACATTGAGATAAATGGCCTTTCAAATGTGAGCAGATTATAATAAATAACAGGGTAAACTCGAAGAAAATAAACCTTTCCCCTCCTAAAATAAGAAAGGAGAAAATAATAATGATTTAGTAAATACAATTTTTGTCAAAAAGAATTCTTTGTTATTCGATGATAGAGTTGAATAAATACAAAAATAAACAACAAAGGAAATGTTGGTGTGGAAGGGGAATCTGATAAAGTGAACTCAGCATGAAAAAATATGTTGTTGTTGTTATGTGCCGCCAAGTCACCTGCCACTCAGTGACCTTTTGTACAACAGACCTAAACCCTGCTCTGTTCTGTGCCAATATCACTGCCTCTGACACTCTTACCCCTATTACCCCACTCACTGAATCAATCCACCTCATACAGGGTCATCCTCTCCTGCGCTGTCTCTCCATCCATGCATGATGTCCTTTTACAAGAACTGGTCCCTCCTTGCAACATGTCCTAAGTTTGTTAGATGAAGGTTCAGAATCCTTGCCTTCAAGGGACAGCCTGTTTTCACCCTCTCCAGGCTGAACCTGTACATTTTCTTAGTAGTCCACTGAATATTCAATACTCTTCTCCAACACAATAGGTAATTGACACAAAATAAAAATCCAAAAGAATCATAGCAACAAATTTTTACCTGTCTTTAATTACTATAAGTTTAAGTTATTTAAATGTACTAGTCAATAGATAAAGAGCAGTAAAATTGATAAGAAAAGAAAACCCAACAGTAGGCTGCTTTCAAAAGTCTCATCTTAAATATAAATGTAAAAATTAATTGAACAAATCCAATGATCAAAATATATTCTAAGCTAATGAAAGAGTCCACCCTGCACCTGGTGCTTCGCCTGAGAGGGGGCATGCATATCTTCGTCAAGACCCTGACTGGTAAGACCATCACCCTTGAGGCCGAGCCCAGCGACACCATTGAGAATGTCAAGGCAAAGATCCAAGACAAGGAAGGCATCCCCCCTGACCAGCAGAGGCTGATCTTTGCCGGGAAGCAGCTAGAAGATGGGCGCACCCTGTCTGACTACAACATCCAGAAGGAGTCCACTCTGCACTTGGTCCTGTGCTTGAGGGGTGGTGTCTAACTTTCCCTCTCTTATGGTACCAAGAAATTTCATTGCACTTTCTTTCAATAAAGTTGTTGCATTCCCCCCGCACCAAAAAAAAAAAATAGTGTGATGATACAACTTCCTGACAAAGTAGAATTTAAGTTCATAAAGAATAATGCTCTCTAGACTCTCTCACTAGTCTCATAAGGACAATATTTATAAGGACATTACTGCAAAAATAGAAGGATAACTAGTTAAATGTGTATAAATGCTCAGCAAGGGAAGGTGAGAGAGGGAAGGGAAGCTGGAAACTGGCAGGGTGGAAATCACTAGCATAGCAGAGGTTAGTGGGTAAATGGGAAGATGTGAAGAAATAAGGAAGACTGTGGGGACTTGAAAGGACAGGGCAAAAATACACCAATATACATCAGTATCAATTATACTAAATATAATATATATTAATGACTATATGAAAAAATGTAAATACAGATTGTATTAGACACAGTGTACATGAATAATACACCGTGTAAACAAATTATTGCATGCAAGCCAAGAATTTTTTTTAAAAGTAGATAATAAACAAGGTGGGTGAAGGGAAAGACAAGATGGAATTAATTTATGATCACACCTTGTATATAGTATAATTGATGTTATGGAACAAAATTTTATGAATGATTAAAAAGGTGACGTACTTTATAAAAGAAAAAAAGGGGACTTGAAGTAAAAAACTAGCTTGAGAGAGAAGGAAGACCATTATGTAATGATTGAAGAGTCAATCCAGCAAAAGATAACAAATAAAAGATCCTCAAAATATAGACCGAAGCACTAATTACGTTGGAAGGAGAAATAAATAACTCCATAATAACAATAGGTTACATCAATATAATACTTTTGATGAAAGAATAAAACAACTAGAAACTCAGCAAAAATGCAAGATTCTAACTACACAACAAACCAACTACACCTCATGACATATACATAATTCTCCACTCAATGCACATTTTTTCCAGTGATGTGGCAGAGTGTCCAGAATTGATCATATTCTAGGCTGAAAGAATTGTAAAAGCATTTGTATAATGTGAATCATCTTCTCAAATTATAGAATTATACAATCAGAAATCAACAGGAAGTTTTGAGAAAGAATTAATTTGAGGAGGAATAAATTGCATGGAAAAATTAATATCACCATGCTGAAAAATTACTGGCTGACAGAAGAAATAATGAGATAGATAAACTCCTAGATTCAATTAAGAATGAGAAATAGCATGCATAAGCAGTGTTCAGAGAACAATTTCTAGCTATAGATAATCTCCTAACAAAAGAAGAAGCAATTAAGATCAACACCTGAGCTCAACAACTACAACAGTTAGGAAAAGAAAATTGTACAAAAAAGGGAAGTACAAAATAGCTACATTTCCAGAAAAAAAATGAAATAGTAAAGATTTAAAAAGAAACAAATGAAACATGACAAGAAAGCAATAGAAAGAATAAAAGGTTAGAAGTATTCTTTTGAAAAAGTAACGAAATTTATAACTACTCACAAAGGAAAATAGAAGACATTATAAAGAAACAAAATGATGACAACACAACAGAATAAATGAAAAAATATAATATTGCAATACAGTCTAAGTCCAGCTTTACTGGATAATTCTACCAAATATTCAGAGAAGAGTTGACATCAACTCTATTCAAATTATTCTACAACAAG
Organism: Elephantulus edwardii; assembly: GCF_000299155.1. Classification (NCBI taxonomy): domain Eukaryota; kingdom Metazoa; phylum Chordata; class Mammalia; order Macroscelidea; family Macroscelididae; genus Elephantulus; species Elephantulus edwardii. Next base: position 6,839,860 of record NW_006399870.1, read on the forward strand.
GAAGGATTAGACTATCTAATTCACTTTTTTTTAAAAAAGTATTTTTTATTGGGAAAAACATATTGGGGGTACAAGGAGGTGAGGGTTGGGGGCAGAAGGGTGAGGATGGGCCAGGATGCAGTTGCAGAGCTGCACAGTTTGGTCGGTGGGGGGAGCAGGTGAAGGAAATGATGAGGGTCCAGTGGGGACCAGATGCTACAGAGGAATGACAAGCATTTTCCAATAGTAATTAAACCAACTGTCTTATTGATTTGGGAATTGGATACCGACTCTCTGGCTTCTTCATGCTGAACAGGGGCGTAGATATAAAGGGGGGAAGGGAGGACGCTTTATCACCTTACTGGTGGTCTTGGGTTACAGCTGCTTGCCTTCTTGCTCTGTTAGAAGATATTTTCCTGTCATTTGCTCCCCTCTGGACTGCAAAGTGTTTTCCCAGGTGGGTCCAGTGCGGATGGCTGGTTGAACCCAGAGGCTCCATCCTCCTTTCCTTCCTTAGCTGTCAGTTGTATTTCCTTTTTGTCACTGGCACTGGGTTCAGGGTCAATTACGGAGTAAAACTCAGAGTTAAGGTTACCTATAGGAAAGGGAGCAAACCTAGAGAGAACAAACTTGTGAGTTACAAATAGAAGGGCTTTGAGGGTGTTGCTTTCAGGTTTACTGAGGGGGGGGAGGGTGGCAGAAGGTGGCCTAGGTAACATTCTCTGGATATCCTAGGCATTCTTTTTTTTTTCTTCTCCTTCCCCACCCCGGGGTCAGATAGCACAATCTGGGGACTGAGGAGCTCACCATGAGGGCCGCAACGGCTTGCGCTGAGATGGGGGCCAAGCGCAGCCTGCCCCGGGCAGAGGGCCGCGACGGCTGAAGTAGTCTTTTTTTAAAAAAGAAGAAAAAGTGTGTGTGTGTACCGTCAAATAGGATCTGACTGGTACAGGAAACTGCCCTTCCTTCTCCAGCAAAGCATGAAGTAGAGTCTGGGTTTTTTTTTTCCCCCAGGTGCCTGTCGGGGCCTGGGTTTCAGCTGTCCACACCACAGCAGTGGACAACGAGCTTAAAGCCCCTGATGGCTCTGGGCGCTGACTCTCACCAGTGGCTATGGCTAATTCACTTTATGAAGCAAACATAACTTGGTACTAAGGATAATGAGGGTAGGTCAGAGACAGTTAAATTGGCACAGGATAGAATAAGTTTCAGAACTGTTGTACATAGAGTACTGTGAGTCACGAGAGACTCGACAGCACATAACAACAGCAAAGCCTTGTAAAGGTACAACAAAAGCTTGTGATGGTACAACTAAAAATATCTCTTATAGAGATAGACACAAGAATTCTCAACAAAATCTTGTTGTAATTTTTTGCTGCTGCTGTGTGCTCTTAAATCAGAACCAACTCGTACCTGAGCCTCCAGCAGTTTTTCAGAGTCGGCAGTTCTCATAGGATGAGTTTGCTTATCCTTCTCCCTCTGAGCAGCCCATGGTTTGAACGGTGTACCTTAGGAATTGCAGTACAGCTTCTCACCACTAGTCCACCAGCGATCTGTCCCCAAAATATTAGCCAATATTCAATATCTCATAAAAAAATGTAAGCATTATAATCAAGTGGAATTTATACTAGATGTGCAAAGTTACAAAGTGACTAGAAAAACAATCACTATATTTAAAAAATAAAATAATATGAAAGAACCATATGATCATATCAATTGGCATAAAAACTCATAAGAAAACATTCATATTTCTAATATGACCTTTCAGCAAAACGAGAGTGGAAGAGAAATTCTTCAACATGGTTGAAAGTGTGTAAAATAAATCAATGATCAATATCATTCTCAATGGAGAGAGTTTGAAAGCATTTCCATTTGAATAGAGAAATTTTATAGGCGTGTTTTATAATATTGTTCCTGATTGTAATTGTACTGGAAATTCTAGCTACAGTAGTAAGTCAGAAAAAAGAAATAAAACACCTATATTTATAAAAAAAAGTTAAACTATCCTTAAATATACACGACATAATTCTATGCATGGAAAATCCTAGAGACTCATCAAGAAAACAAGTTATGTCATTTCATGGCATGTTAATTTATGTTACAATTTATGTCATCTCAGAATCTATTCATCGCTGACTTTCCAGTGGATTTACAGAGCCAATAGCTCACATGGCAGAGGATTGCCCATCTTGCTCCTGCAGAGGATGGTAGATTTGAACCGCATACCTTTGGATCGACAGTGCAAACTCTTTACACTAAGGCACCAAAACCACTGGGCCTAATTGAAAACTTCAGCAATGTAGCTGGATAAATGATCAGCATAAACAAATTAGTTGGATTCTTATACATCAATAAAGAGAATTCTGAAAAAAAAGTAGGGGAATAATATCATTTATAATAGCCCAAAATAGAAACAATAATTATAAACTGAATAGGACATGCAAAAGATTTACACAAAGAAAATTTCAAGACACTACTGCAAAAAATTAAGAGGTTAAGTAAGGAGAAGAATGTTTTATGCTCATGGATAAGAAGAGTTAACTATAACCAAACACCCTAAAGGAATAAGTTGCTAGCTGTGGGGCTCAGGAGATAGCAAGCTTAATTGGCCAATATAATCCACAAAGATAATATTCTACATCCTGGATTGTTTAGTAGTGATTGCAGTCTTAAAAGCTTTCAGATGGTCATCTAAGTATCAACCATTGATCTCTCCTTGTCTGGTGCAAAGTAAAGTGAAGAAAATAAAAGGCACATGGATACTATTAAGTTCAAATAAATCTCATATTTCTACAATACTGAGAACAGAAGGATTAAATGATGCCTGGTCACAACTGATAACTGCCATGGTTAACAGTAAAATAATTTAGGGATTGTGACACCAGAACTCCTAAGACTAAATGTTTGAAAGGGATCTCAACAGAGGGTGCTCAATAGAGTGAGCGACAAACATAGGAAAAAGAAAAAAATAAAAATCAACATAATGATAAGGCTTACTGATATGACAGATCCTGAACCTCTCATACTGTGTGTGGTTCATGTTGCTGTTGTTGTTGTTGTGTGCCATCAAATTGACTTGACTCACAGCAACGCTATCCCTGCCCAATCTGAGCCAGTCTCACTGTCTCTGACACACTACCCCCAGTATCCTGTTATTGTATCAATTCATCTCATCCTGGGTCTTCCTATCGTGTGCTGTTCCTCCATCCTTCCAAGCACAATGTCCTATTCAAGGGTTGTTCCCTCCTGGCAACATGCCCAAAGTAAGTCAGACAGCTTTAAAATCCTTTCTTCCAATGAGCAACTTGGTTTCACCCTCTCTAGGAGAGATCAGTTTGTTCTCTTGACAGTTCATGATATGTTCAATATTCTTTCTTCTGCATCACATCCCAAAAGAATCAATTCTTCTGCCATTCTTATTCATTGTCCAGCTTTCTGCTACAAAGCAAGTAAGTGCAAAGACCATGGCCTAAATCTGTCACACCTTAGTCTCTAGATTGATATTATTACTCTTTAGCACTCTGAAGTCATCCTTGAGAGCAGATTTTCCCAATGCAATTCTTTTTTCTTCTCTTTCAGTTTGTCCTCTCTCCCTTTTTACCTCTCCTCCCCTCTCTCT
>NW_006399870.1:6844617-6855955 GCF_000299155.1 Elephantulus edwardii
CATCAATTCTTCTTTTGTTATCTTTAGTCATTGTCCAGCTCTCAAATGCATAGCAAGTAATTGTGAAGACTAAGGCCTGGATTAGGCGCTTCTTACTTTCTAGACTGATGTCGTTGCTTTTCATCACTCTGGGGAGTTCCCTGACAGCAGATTTTCCCAATGGAATTCATCTTTTGATTTTCTGACTGCTGGTGTTAAGGGTGTTGATTGTGGGGCTGATCAAGCTGTAATTGATAACAACCTCAATCTCTTCTCCATCTATCATGGTGCTGCCAATTGGCTCAGTGGTGAGAATTTTTGTCTTCTTGATCTTGACCTTCAATTCATATTGAAATTTTTAGTCCTTGACCTTCTGCACCAAATGCTTCGTGTCCTGTCCTCCTCTGTTTCAGTAAGGAAGGTTGTGTCATCTGCAAAACATAGGTTGTTGATGAGTCTTCCTCCAATCCTGATGCCACATTCCTCCTCATGAAGCCCAATCTGTTTCCCATGTAGATTAAGAATGTACAGAAAAAGGATGTATCACTAATGTATTCCCATCATGATTTTGAACCATGCAATGTTTCCTTACTCTGTTCTGACAACTGCATCCTTGTCCAAGTATAGGTTTCACATGAGCACAATCAGGTGTTCTACAATTCCCCTGAAGCCAAACTCACTGCTGTGACACACTGTGCAGTCAAAATGTAGACATATCTAAAAAAAAAAAAAATAGGTATATCTATAAGGAAAACACTAACATCAGGGGAGTACTCAATTCTTAGGAAAAAATCAACCATACATGAATCACAAGGGAAGGATTTGACCAGAGACAAAGCTCAGAGATTAGGAAGGGAGAGGATGGAAAGACTAATAGAAATATAAACCACAGTTAGATAGTGAGAATAAAGACAATACAATGAAAGGACTGTAAGTAATGTCATAAAACAAAATATTTACCATACTTGACTAAAATATCAATCTACTATGTAAATGTTCACTCAAAAACAACAAAAATATTTTGTAAAAGGAAGAAAAAGTCAAAACAGCACCCATCTTTTTACCACCTTAGACACAAAGATATACAAAGTGGATTATACAAAGAATAATTCAAGCTAATGGCATTGAGATTATGTCGCAAAGTCAAGGAAACAAAGATTCTTAACACTAGACTGAAAGGTAGCATCATGATAGATGGAGAAGAGATTTAAACTGTAAAAACCTTCATCGTACTTGAATCCACAATTAATAGCTTTGGAACCAGCGATCAGAAAATCAGGAGATGTATTGCACTGGGAAAGCCTGCAACTAAGGACCTCTCCAAATTATTGAGGAGCAATGATGTCAGTTTGAGGACTAAGATGTGTCTGGTTCGGGCCATGGTCTTTCCAATAACTTGCTATGCATCTGAGAGCTGGACAATGAAAGAGGATGACAGGAAAAGAATTAACGCCTGTGAGCTGTGGTGTTGGAGGAGAGCTCTGAATATCCCATGGGTGGCCAAGAGAAAAAGCAAATATGTCATGGAGGAGGTGTAGCCAGAGTGCTATTTGGAGGCAAAGATGATAGGGCTTTGCCTCATATGCTTCAAGCATGTTGTTTGGAGCAGCTATTCCTTGGAGAGAGACATGACCCTCAGAAAGGTAGAGGGTCAGCAAAGGAGAGGAAGACATTCCACCAAGTGGATTGACACAATGACTACTGTAACGGACTCTAATGTGTCAGGCAATGTGAGGAGGGCACAGAATAGAACAGGGTTCAGATATGCTGATCATAGAATAACTATCGTAAAATTCGACTCAATGGCACCTAACAACAACAACAGTGGTAATCCAAAAAAGAGCCACCATGGCAACATTAATTTCTAATAAAATAGGCTTCCAGGCAAGAACCAGCATAGAACAATAAATAGTATAATATGGTGAAAGGTCAATCTGGTACATATGTTGTTGTTGTTATGTGCTGTCGAGTCGTTTCCGACTCATAGTGACCCTATGCACAACAGCCCTAAACCCTGCTCTATCCTGCGCCAACCGCACCACCTCTGACACACCCATCCCGATTACCCCAGTCACCGAATCAATCCATCTCATAGAGGGTCTTCCCCTCCTGTGTTGTCCCTCCATCCTCCCAAGCATGATGTCCCTCTCCAAGGACCCTTCCCTCCTGGCAACATGTCCAAAGTATGTCAGACGAAGCCCCAGAATCCTTGCCTCCAAGGAGTAGCTTGGTTTTATCCTCTCCAAGATGAATCTCTTTGTTTTCCTGGCAGTCCATGGTACATTCAGTATCCTTCTCCAGCACCACAGCGCAAAAGCATCCACTCTCCTTCTGTCCTCCCTAGTCATTGTCCAACTCTCTGAAGCATAACAAGCGATTGCAAATACCATGACCTGTATCAGGCGCACCTTAGTCTCCAGAGAGACACTGTTGCTCCTGAGTACCTTTGAGAGGTCCCTAACAGCAGACTTTCCCATCGCGATATGCTTTTTTATTATGGCCAAAGAAAGAGGCCCTAGATATGCAACAAACATTAACTAATTGAATAGAGAAACAAATGGTTTTACAGAAATTATAAGAAACTTTAGCATAGCAATTTAGATGAAAGGCAGAAAAATTATAAAGTATTTCACCAGAAATACAGATGATATTAGGAACACTATTAACTAACCTGTTTTTATAGAGATATATAAAATATCCCATTCTCCAAAATGCAATGTGCATTTGTTTCCAGTGTTCTTGATTTATTAAAACAAAAATATAATATGCCCAAAATTTAAGAACACACTAAAAGCAATGCTTGCAGAATACTTTAGGTCAAAAAACCCAAGAAAGAACCAAAATCAATACCTTCTTTCATCAACTGAAATAATTAGAAAGGACCATTAACAAGATAACCTACAATTTCCAAATAAAGAAAATCATAAAGATAAAAGGAGAAATAAGCAAAACAACAACAACAAAACACCAAAGAAAGAACAAACAAGACTAGATGTTGGTTTTTTGAAGAGATGCATACAATTGACAAGACACTGGCAGAGTTGAAAAAGGGAATGTGGAAATTACATGCCCCAAAAGTGAGTTGAGTGTCACCACAAGAGAAACAACCAAAATAAAAAGGATAACAAAATATTATGATCAACTTATGCTAATATATTTGAAAACTCAGGAGAAACAAATTTCCAGAAAAATAAAATAAAACAATTCTCACAAAAATACTCCTAGATTAGATGTTTGCACTGTGGAATTTTACCAAACATGCAGAAAAGAACTGACACAAATTCTACCCAAATTATTTCACAACAAGGAAAAGGATGAAATACTCTCAAAGTTTGTTTTGTTGTTTGAAAACAAAACAAACATAACCATGATGGAAAAGCCAGACACTGGAACCACTAAAAATGAAAATGACAAACCATGAATATGAACAAACAAAAAAAATATACACAAACAAAAGAAGAAGAAAAAAAAACAACAAAAAACAAAACAAACCACCTAGTGAATAGAATACAACATCGTATTAAATAATAATATACCACTACCAAGTGAGATATTCATACCAGATATGCAAGGTCAGTTCAACATTAGAATAACACCATACTTCATTATATAAGCAAAAAAGAAAAGATAAGGGTGATCAATTAACGCAAAAAAGGTAATTGGTAAAATCCAACATCTATATGCAATTCATTTAAAGAAACCAAAGCTTTCAGTGAAAAACAAATGTAAAAGGAAACTCCAGAACATAATTAAGAATATATGCAAAACCAATGGCCAGCATTATTCTCAACACAGAGACTGACTGAAAGCAACCCCCTTTGTGAACAGGAACTAGATAAGCCTGCCTTTTTATCATCGCCTCTGTTTAACACTATATTAGAAATTCCAGTCAGAATAATGGTAAAAGGAAGTAAAAGATGTGTCTATAATAGTAAGGACGAAATAAAACTATCTTTATTTGACAATTATCTTATCCTATACCTAGAAAATCCCAGAACCTCAGGAGGAAAACTACTAGAACTATATGGTAACTTTAACAGTATCAGGATACACTATCATCATACAAATATCGTAACATCGATAAAGAAAACTCTAATGGAAAAAAAAAGGAAAACACTAGAATGCAAAAGAGATAATAACTAGGAATAAAGCTAACCAAAAATACAAAAGAGTTTTTTAGAAAAATACAGACTAATACTAAAATAAACTAAAAACACCTTTACAATGTAGGAATATAGCATGAATAGGAGGAAGACTTATTTTTTAAAAAAATATTATTACTGCACAAAGGTATATACGTTACAATTGTGTGTGTATATTGTGGTGTTGTGTACCATCAAGTTGTAACTAATCTTTAGTTGACTGTCTGGAGAGTTTTCAGGGCAGTTAATTGCACAAGAGGGGATTGCTCATCTTTCTCCCTCAGAGCAACTGGCATATTTGACTGGCATATTTGAACCACAAGACTTTGGAATTGCAGCACAGCTTCTTATCTCTAAGCCATCATATATATATACATATATATATTACTCTCTATCCATATAATATTTTAAGGAGGTTGGGGGAGATGGAAGAAACCACTGGATTTATATATATACGTGGGAAGAAGAAAGCAAAGAGATCTGGGATAAGCAAAGCTGTAATGAAGGTGAATAAACAGAAATGTAGAATTGGATGACATCAAGGTCAGTTGACAGAACTTAACTTGCAAAGACAATGTTTTATAATGTTTTATATCTTAGTTTGATAAAGTGGCAAGGGTCATAAGAACTTGTAGAAACCCATCTAAGGTACACCTATTAATCTCTCCCCATGGGAAACAAGAGTTATGAAGATCAGTCTTAGATGAAAGGACTAAACCTCAGTCTTCATGAGCCCGAGTCCATGAAAAAGCTAGATGAGAACCATCGCTGCTGACTGCTCACAAAGGCATTATAATAGAAGTTCCCTGAAAGAAGGGGATAAAATGTGAAACAGAACTCACAATAATCATAATAAGTCTAACCTTACTAGTAGGACAGAAACTGGTGGAACTCTCCTGACCGTAGACTTTATTTACGCTTTAAACTGGAACTGAAATCAACTCAATAACTCAACTTTCAGTTAAGCATTAGTAGCTCGAAAAGGGAATCTGTAACACAGGATGTAATACATTCCTCCGAACAAGCAATCACAAGATAAGATGAAAGGACAGCATTTCCCAAATATAAAATTCAGAAGGCAGGAAGGGTTATAAATGAAAGATGAATGGAAATAGAAAATAGAGGCAGTGGGAAGAGTGCTGTCACAATGTGGGGACTTTATTCAATATCAGACATGCACAAACGTGTATGAATTTTTAAATGGAAAATCACTTTTCTCTATAAACTTTCACTGAAATCATAATAAAGAGTTAAAAAGACACAGGAATAAATTGCTTTCTGATTCTTTTCACTCTTTAAGATTCTTACTAAATGAGGTTCGGATGGGCCCAGGGATGCATGTGTTAAAACAATAAGTGGTGAATCTGATGCATCCAATATGGAGAAAAGCCAGGCTACAATTTTAGTGATGCATTCCCAGATGAGCATTTTCTTCTACAATTCACTGCATTTAAGCTGGAGGAATGAACTGAAAGGTAGAAAAAGTGTCCAGATTGTTTTCTGTATAATGTGGGTATAAGAATCTAATTATTTTGTGATTTTGCTCCTTTAATCCTGTGACCAGGTGGATGTTTTAATCCATCTGGCTGTTGATGGAGTATTATGTTCTTAAAGCCCATAGGTTGTTGTCATGGTTTTCCAATAAGGTATGATTGTGCTCTAAATGTGAACCCTTAGTGGGCACTGACCTTTTCAGTCACTGAGTGATTAAAGCTTTATTAATTTCCTGTGGGGCTGCAGACACTCAAACTTAGCAGAGCAGTGTGAGTTCATTAGCATGTGTGCTCTAATTAGTCCGCAAAGGATTTGTCTCTGTTCTTATTCCAATATCTAACAAAGCTTTAAAAATAGATATGTAAGAAAACAAAACAAAACCACACTGAATTTTCAAAAATATGTCTTTAAATTAACACTATTGCCTTACTAACTGCCTTCACTCTTTCATGGAGTATAACCAGCATTAATAAGCTGAGATAACCTGATATTGGCCATTTTGTAGCAGACAAACATATTCTATACTATGTCAAGAATTACCAGTTGAAGAAGAAGCTGCACACACCTCTCTTGTCTTCCCCTTTCTATCTCTCACTTCTATCTAAAGTCTCACCCTCTCTCTTTGTCTCTCTTCCCCTCCAATTCCAAGCTCTGGTGGCCTAGTGGGTAAGGAATTGCACAGTCAACCCAAAAGACTGATAGTTCAAATCCACCAGCAGCTCCACAGAATAAAGATCTGCACACTCTTTCTGTACAATTTAAAGCCTCTGAAAACCCTTTGAACGGTCAGCTGAGTTGCTCCTAACTCAATGGCAGTGAGTTTGGTTTATATGTATATATAAATTTATTGTACAAATAAAAAGGATTGAGGCTGTCAAAGACTTCCTTTTATTTGGATCCATAGTCCACATCATTCAAGATGGCAGCAGTCAAGAAATCAAAGATATATTGCATTGAGATAACCCGCTATTGAGTGCTTATTTAAAGTGTTAGAATACAGTGCAAGGATATCTTTTTACATACCAAGGTGTGCCTGATCCAAGCCATAGTATTTTTTATTACTTTCTATGTCCCTGAATATCGGATAATGAATAAGGGAGATTAAAGAAGAATCAATGTCTTTGAGCTGTGGTATTGAAAAGAATATTGTTTATAACATGGACAAAAGAATAGACAAATCTGTCATGGAGGAAGTACAACCAGGATGCTCCTTTGAGGCAAGGACAGTGAATCTTCATCCCACATACTTTGGGCATGTTGTCAGGGTGTTCAACTCCTTAGGAAAGACATTGTTCTGGGAAAGATGTCAAGTAAAGAAAGGAAGACCCTCAATGAGAGGGATTGATAGAGTGACTGTGACAATGAACCTGAATGTGGATGTACTGTGGCTATGGGGCAGGATAGGGTAAGATTTTGATTGAGGGTACCTGTGAGTCATAGTCAACTCAATGACAACTAACAGTTAACAGGTTTCTACATTCTGATATTTTACTAATATATAATTATGACACATTAATAAAAATTGGTGACTGGAATACAAAAGTTTTAAACAAAAAAAGACTGGGATATGGGTTTGCTTGACCTTTCAAGGAGGCTAGAGATCACATGTTAAAATTTTATATTGTCAGTTATTTATTCATTACAATTACATTTTTCAGGAAACAGAGTTACCATACACATGGGAATTTCCTGGTGGAATACACAGAAATCAAAATAACTATATTGTTATAAAAAGACAATGGAAAAATTCAATATTAGTTGTTGTTGTTGTTATATGCCGTCGAGTCGCTGTGACTCAGAGACCCGATTTACGACAGCTCTAAACTGTGCTCTGTCCTGTGCCAATCTCATTGTCTCTGACACACTCATCCCGATTGCCTCAGTCACTGAATCAATTCACCTCCCAGAGGGCCTTCCCCTCCTGCGCCTGCCCTCCATCCTCCCAAGCATGATGTCCTTTTCCAAGAACCGGACACCCCTTACAACATGACCAAAATATGTCAGACGAAGCCTCAGAATCCTTGCCTCCAAGGAGCAGCCCGGTTTAACCCTCTCTAGGATGAATCTGTTTGTTTTCTTAGCAGTCGATGGTACCCTCAAAACTCTTCTCCAACACCAAAGCTCAAAAACATCAATCCTCATGCTGCATTGAAAAACAAGGAACTCATGCAATATTATTCAAAATGGGTGAACCTGGAGGACATTATGCTGAGTGAGGTATCTCAGTCACAAAGGGACAAATGCTATATGGTGCCACTGTTGTAGAATGAGGCTGGCATTGGGGTGGGGGTAAGACTGAGAAAAACTGGATGAAATATGTTTACGGCATTGAAGTCTATGGGGGAGAGAATAGTCTAAAAGTATTATATTTTAGGGCATTATTTTTATCGTAGGAGTATGCAATGAGGGTTGTAGAGTGGATTATATTTGGGGCTAGGGGGTGGGGTTTGGGGAGGTGCAGGGGGAGGGACTGTGTACCAATGAGGGAGTTTTTCTTTTGCTTTTCAAGGAGAGGAACAAATGGGGGGGGGAGAGGGGAGCGGTTTGTGCGGGGAGAAGGGTGCAACAATGAATGAATGGAATCCCAAAATCTCTGTAGATGTTCATTGAAATGAAAAATAAACAACCTAAATTTAAACAAAAAAAACCCCAATAACAACAATAATGATATTGCCTATCGGTCTAATGACAAAGACTTTTGTTGTCAGTGTGAGGAATAAAGTGCACCTGATTAAAAAAAAAAACAAACACATCAATTCTCCTTCTATCCTCCCTGGTTATTTTCCAGCTCTCTGATGCATAACAAGTGATTGCAAACACCATGGCCTGTACCAGATGCACCTTAGTTTCCATAGACACACCGTTGCTCTTCAACACTTTAGAGAGATCCCTAACAGCAGACTTTCCCATCACAATACATCTTTTAATTTCCTGGCTACTGGTGTCAAGAGTGTTGATTGTGGAGTCAAGCAGACTAAAGCTGTGAACAATCTCAATCTCTTCACCATCCATCCTGATGCTACCAATTGGCCCAGTGGTGAGAATCATTGCCTCATTGACATTGAGCCTCAATCCGTATTGAAGGCTGCAGTCCCTGATCCTCAGCAGCAAGCACTTCAGGTCCTCCTCAGTTTCAGCAAGCAGAGTTGTGTCATCTGCATAACGCAGATTGTTGATAGATCTTCCACCAATTCTGATGCCTTATTTCTCCTCATAGAGCCCAGCCTCCCGGATAATCTGTTCTGCATACAGTTTGAAAAGTATTGAGACAGGACACATCCCTGGAGTACGCCCTTCCCAATTTTGAACCATGCAGTATTACCTTGCTCTGTTCTGATGACTGACTCTTGGTTCAAGTATAAGTTTTGCATTAGCATGATCAAGTGTTCTTGGACTTCCATTCTTCTCAGAATCAGCCACAATTTGTTTTTGTCCACACAGTCAAATGCCTATACATAATCAATGAAACACAGATATACATTCCTCTGGTACTCCCTGCTTTCAGCCAAGATCCATCTAACATTAGCTACAATATCCCTAGTACCACGACCCCTTCTAACCCCAAACTAGACTTCTGGCAGTTCTCTGCTGATGTGCTGTTCCAGTCGTTTCTGGATAATCTTCAGCAGAATCTTGCTTGCATGTGAAATCAACGACATTGTTCTATAGTTTCCACACTCTGTTGGGTTGCCTTTCTTTGGAATGCGAACAAATTTAGATCTCTTCCAATCAGTTGGCCAAGTGGTTGTTCTCCAAATTTCTTGGCACAACTTGGTGAGCACATCCAGGGCAGCATCTGTTAGCTGAAATATGTCAATTGATATGCCGTCTATTCCTGGGGCCTTATTTTTTGCTGTTTCCTTCAAAGGAGCTTGAACTTCTTCCTTTATCATCATAGGCTCTTGCTCATATGTTGTTTCATTAAATTCTTCTGTGTCAGCCAATTCCTTCCGATACAATGACTCAGTATATTCTTTCCATCTTCTTGTGATACCTCCTGGATCGTTTAATACTCTGCCTAAAGCATCCTTGATTATAGCAACTCGAGGTTTGAATCTGTTCTTCCGTTCCTTGAGCTTAAGAAATGGTGAGCAAGTTCGATCCTTTTGGTTTTCTGGCTCCAGTTCCTTGCACATTTCCTTGTACTATTTTACTTTGTCATCCCTCGCTGCCTTTTGAAATCTTTTGTTCAGCTCTTTAGTATCTTGAATTCTTCCTTCTGCTTTGGCTTCTCTGCGCTCCAGTGCAATATTCAGAGTTTCTCTGACATTCATTTTGGTCTTTTCTTCCTATGAGGGAGATGTTTAATTATGTTTTGTTGATTGAACAAAGGCATTCTATTTGTATGTATGAATACTAATATGTTATAGATAAATTTGAGAAGAATGAGAACTCTAGAAAACTGAATTTTGTTCATGTAGAATCTGTTCAGAAAACAAGAAACAGTTCTTACAATAAAACAAGGAGATCTTGCGTGGTTTAAAATTGTACAGGGGGAAGAGGTAATTAATCATTGGGTTTTACAATTTGATGGGTGGGGGTGAGGTAAATTAAAAGAATTTGTTTGAATATGTATTAGAATTTTATGTTAACTAGTGAAAAATATTGGAAAAGGTATGCATCACAGTTGTGTCCTTTAACCACACCTATTCAATATGTAAATCAAGAAACATTTAACACTAATAATTATAAACCAGATGATCGGAAGGTAATCCTTATAAAGATGGAGAGAAAGAAGAGATCAAAATGATGTCAAAAGAGACTCTGAGAATTGAGCTACAATGTCAAGAAGCGAAAATATGCCATTATTGTATTCACATGTATTCTTTAGTAGATGTATTTTCTTGTAGTAGTAACTGTTACTGTAATTAATTAAACATTAGCATTAAAATTGAGTAAAAATTCTTAAAAAATAAAAAAATATTTGAACAGAAGTTTTCAAAAGCCTTGAGAAGATAAAATAAAGTATTACAATGAAACATAAAGTTCTCCAACATTGCTTAAGCTGAGAGAACTGAAGAATAGATTCAAGCCTTGAGTTTCAAAGCTGAAGGATTTTATGAGAAATATCTTGAATAATCTAGGAGGCATCAAAAGAACATGGAAAGAACAGAAAGAACTGGCAGGCATGGAAGCATTTCCTGAAGTAAATTATGATCAAGAACCAATGGTGATGAAAAGAGAAATTCAAGCTGCACTGAAGGCACGAGCCAAAAAAAAAAAATTAAGCCCCTAAAATTGATGTAATACCAACTAGCATGTTCCAGCAAAAAGATGCAGCTCTGGACGTTCTCATCAGGCTGTGCCAATGAATTTGGATGCCCGCTACCTGGTCAACTGACTGGAACAGATCCATATTTTTCCCCATTTCCAAAAAGGTGATTAAACAAAATGTAGAAATTATTAAACAATATCACTAATATCACATGCAAGTAAAATCTTGCTAAAGACCATCCAAAAATGACTATAAGACTATATCAACAGATAACTACCAGAGATTCAAGTTGGATTTAGAACAGGCTGTTGTGTTGTTGTTTTTGTTCTTGTTAGGTGGTGTCGAGTCAAGTGTGACTCATAGCAACCCAATGAACAGCAGATCTGAACTTTGTCCTATCCCGTATGATCCTCACAATCTCTGACATAGCCCATTGTTGCAGCACTGCATGTTCAAGCACGGTGTCCTTCTACAAAGTATAGCCTGTCCTAGAACTATACCCAAAGTA
>NW_006399870.1:6856460-6858889 GCF_000299155.1 Elephantulus edwardii
AAGAGAAAATGTTATGTTTAAAAACAAGATAAATGTGAGTCAAGACTCTATCTTTCTTCATATTTGTTCATTTGGTAATAATACTAAGCAAATTACTCAAGAAGATAGACTTAAGAATAATATGCAATGAAGATTGGAGGAAGATTCAACAACCTGAATCATGCAGATAACATGACTTTATTTGCTGAAAGTAAGCAAGCAGTTACTGCAGAAGATCAGACTGCAGCTATCAGAATAGATTGCATCTCAACATTGGGGGGTGGGGATCTCACCACTGTGTCAGTAGCCATCATCATGATTGTTATTGTGTTATTTTGAGTCAGAACTGACTTATAACTGTCTCTTCAGTGTGTTTTAAGAGGCAATAAATTGCATTAGAGGAGAATTCCCATTCTTCTTCCATGGAGTAGCTGATAGATTTGAACTACGTGCTTTGGGGATGATAATACACAGTTTTACCATTAGGCCACCAGCGCTCCCTAACATGATATATAGATGCAGAAAAGATTGAAGTTGTCAACATCTTCATTTTACTTAGATGCAAATCTATACCCTTACTATTAGCAATCAAGAAATCAAAATATTAATTTTATTGGGAAAATGTGCTGTCAATGACCTCTACAATGATTTAAAGGGCAGTGATATAAATTTAAAGACATGCACCTGACCCAAGACATGGTTTTTGGTTTTGTTTTTGTTTTGTTTTTATTGGTTTCTTCATTCATAATGTGTGTCGTACAATCATTCCCATGCATTATGTTTTACACAATTAATCACCATTGGACCTTGCTCATCATTACCCCTCTTTTTACATGCATCTTTCCCATTTTCTTCCCCATCTCCCCCCACCCACTAAACTGTGTAAACCTGTGGGTTTGCCCCTACCCATCATCAGCCCTCTGCTCCCATCCGTTCATCCTACCTTGGGTCCCTATGTATGTTTTATTAGTTATCCTTCTATTTTTACACTGATGATCGTGTTGTTGTTGTTGTTGTTATGTGCTGTCGAGTCACCTGTTACTCACAGTGACCCTATGTACAACAGCCCTAAAACCTACTCTATCCTGTGCTAATCTCACTGTCTCCGACACACCTACCTCCATTACCCCAGTCACTGAAACAATCCATCTCATCAAGATTCTTCCTCTCCTGCACTCTTCCTCCACCCTGCCAAGCATGACATCACTCTCCAAGGACTGGTCCGTCGTTGCAACATGTCCAAAGTAAGTTAGATAAAGCATCAGAATTCTTAACTCCAAGGAGCAGCCTTGTTTCACCCTCACCAGGACAAAACTATTTGTTCTCTTAGCAGCCCATGGTATATGCAATACTCTTCTTCAACACCACAGCTCAAAGGCAACAATTCTCCGTCTATCATCCCTAGTTACTGTTCAGCTCTCTGATGCAGAGTAAGTGACTACAAAGACCATGGTCTCCAGACTGACATCATTGCTCTTCAGTACTCTAGAGAGGTCCCTGACAGCAAACTTTCCCAAACACAACATGTCTTTTAATTTCCTGGCCATTGATGCCAAGAGGGTTGATTGTGGAGCCAAGCAAATGAAAGCTGTTTACAATCTCAATCTCTTTACCATCCATCACACAATGATCTTGTGTGGTGTTTTTCTTTATTTGTTATTATGCACTTATATTTGGACAATGATTAAATATGATAGTATAAATGTTGATGCCTTTAAGTTGTGATATTGGAAAAGAGTACTAAATATTCCATGAACTGACAAAAGAACAAACAAGTCTGTCTTGGAGAAAAGTGTTATCAAAATGCTCTTTGAAGGGTAGGATAATGAAACGTAGTTTTAAATACTCTGGGATGTTGTTGGGAAGGTTTAGTTCTTGGAAAAAGATATCATGTTTGGAAATAGAGTTTTAGGGAGAGATGATACCTGCACCAGTGGGCTCAAACGTATAGGAGAGAATATTTATAGGATCACTATGAGCCACAGTCAGCTTTCTGGAACATAACAAGAACAACATTTAATATGTCTACAAATAATACAGTTTATCAAAGGATGCAAATAATACAGTTTATGAAAGGATGTAAAATAAGGATTTGAGGAAGACCAATCACAGTCTTCTCTATGGATTAAAACTCAAGATCAAGAAGACAAACTATTCACAGCCAGACCAATAAGAAACATCTTGATAAACAGAGAGATGAATGAAGCTATTAAATATTTTATTTTATGAGGCCCATTATCAGAAGCCAGGGTAATACCAGTCAATTTTTTTTTAAAAGTACTTCTCCAAAGTTCTAAAGACCTAGGATGTTAGTTTATATACCGAGGTGCACTTTACCCAAGTTACAGAATTTTCAGTAGCTTCATATGCATCTGAAACTTTGACAATCAATAAGGAAAACTATAGAACAGATGTCTTTGAATCTGGTGGTCCTGGCTGAGATAATTACC
>NW_006399870.1:6861677-6862841 GCF_000299155.1 Elephantulus edwardii
CAGGTGAACTTAGCTAGATATCCCTACATATTTGAGACAAATTACACTTTTAATTAAACTCCCTTTCAAATGGTCATAGCATATCTTATTAGGGAGGTGATTACCGAAATCAGGTATAGTTACTGGTGATTTCCAATGTCTCATCAAGGCATCGGCTCTCTAATATGAGATCTTATCAAGAAAATGATTGTATTGCATAAGATATTATCAAGGGAATAACTAGATTCCAATTGCCAAGCTAGAGAATAATAGACAGCCAAGTTAACAGGAAAACTTAACCATCAATTCAGGGAATGATGCTAAATTTTGCTATAGTCGCCCTTAAAATAAGCTGTGTTTCTCAGGCCTACAAGTGTTTTGGTGTTTTGGCTAAATGATGTTAGCATGAAGAAGATATTAAACAGATCTGATCAGTTTTGCATGTCCAGACTACAAAATCCCCTGGAACTCTCCTTCCTCCTTCCAGTGCCCAAAGTTCCTGTGTTCTGTTCACTGTAGCAGTGATCATGTGAGAAGCCTTTCCCAGAGGGACACTTACTCAGAGTGCAAGGAACTCCCACAGGAAATCCCCAAGCTCCTTTTGTGCAATTTCTTCCTCTCAATTTTACAGATTGTAAATTCCAGTTTCTATAGCTGCTTTGAGCTGCTACTTAAGCTATAAGTATCACAGTGCTGTACTCTAACGAAACTCTTCTGCAGCCTACTTGGGAAATCATGCTGGAGTAGAAATTGAGGCATCAATCCTTCTGGATTACAATCTTTTGTCACCTGTTGTATTTTGACTAAAAAATGTTGTCTACTATATTTTGTCAAATTTTGGCAAAACCATAAATGCAGTTATTGCTATAGAACTGTTGTTGTTGTTGATTGTCTTTGAGTAGAGCATGACTCATAGCGACCCTTAGAACAAAAGGCCTGAAGCCTCTCTACAACTATTGACGTTTATCAAAGTTCGTAGAGTTTCTGGAGGCACGTTATGTAGGAAGTGGATGTCACTCATATTCCCAAACTTCTCATAGTATGTTATTGTTGTTATGTGCCATTGAGTCACCTGCAATGCATAGCGACCCTATGTATAGCAGCTCTGAATCCTTCCCTGTCCTGGACCAGTCTCACTAATTCTGACACACCAACCTCCATTACCCCAGTTACTCTATCAATCCA
>NW_006399870.1:6863531-6865562 GCF_000299155.1 Elephantulus edwardii
GAAATTGGCTTTTCATTCAGTCATTAATATGGATTTATACCTTCCTTCTCTCCTCTTTCATTCCATAATATATTACCATTTTCCAGATTGTTGGTTGCATAATCTCTGATTGTCCACTTTTTTCTAATTGATCTTCCTTTAACCTGTCCTAATACAGTATTCATTACTTATACATTCTTTTCCTACTGTCACTGTCCCACCTAACCTTTTATTTTAATAATAGTGGTCTTATAAATTGTCCTTTTGTGACTGAGTTATGTTACTCAGTATAAGTTATCTAGACTCATCCACATTGTGTGGTGTTTCTTGAGCTCTTCATTGTTTTTCAGTACTGTGTAATACTCTGTTGTGCAAAACTGTGTTCCACAGTTTCTCTGTCCATTTCTTAATCAGGCCTTGGACGACTTCTACATCTTTTCTTTTGTGAATAATTTTACAATAAACAAGGGTGTGTACGCATGAGTTTGTGTCCTATCTCTACCTAAAACAGAACTATCATTTGTTCTTTTATAAGAGTAAGTAAACCAGTAAGATTGCTAGATTGACTTAGCAAAAAGAGAGAAAGTACAAGTTACTAAAAATTAGGAAATTAGGGACTCTCTAACTGTAAAGGAATAGAATTGAGAATTTCAAGCTAAGGAAAGCAAAACCAAAAACCAACATAAACTACTAAAACTAAGAAGAAATGAAAATATATTTAGCTGCAGATTTAAGATTCCTAAATTTGTCTCTACATTTTTCTTTGCTGATTTTTATAGTTTCTGGCTTTGCTCCCAGATCCTTGATCTACCTTGGGTTATTTTTTGTATATGGCAAGAGGTAGGGACCTTGTTTGTATTCTATGCAGGTAGTTATCCAGTTTTGCCAACATAATATATTAAAAGAGACAATCATTTCTCCATCTGATGAATTTCATTTCCTTGTTAAGATCAGTGGCCATAGATAGATTTTCTTCTGAGCTGTCAATTTCGTTCCATTTATCTGTGTGTCTGACACTGTATCAGAACTTCATTATTCTTATTATTCTGAGTGCAGTAGGTGCTGAGATGAGAAAGTGTAAGGTGTCCTACTTTGTTTTTCTTCTTCTGCAGAGCACTGCTTATCTAGGGTCTCTTTCTATCCCACCTGAAGTCCATGATTACTTTTCCATTTTTTAAAGAATAGTGTCAGATTTAAGTTAAGATTACTTTAGTACCGATAGATTGCTTTTGATGGAATTGTTGTTTTTACAATACTAAGTCTTCTTACCCACAAGCATCTCATACTATTCCATTTATCTAGGTCTCTTTTTGTTTCTTGTTTTGTTGTTATGGATTATTCAGTCAGAACTAACCCATAGATGATCCTCCAGCAGGTTTTCAGAGACGATAAACACATGGGAGGAGATTGAGTGGTTTGCAATTTTCTTTATCTAGTTCTTTTGCATCTCAGGTTAGAGTTCTTCTAATTATTTCATATCCTTGTGAGGATGTGGTGGAATTGGAACTCTTGTACACTTCTGGTGGGAATGTAAAATAATGCACCTCAATTTATGTAGTTTAGCATTTCCTCAAAAAGTTGAAAATAGAAGACTCATATTCAGGTTGGAAGTTGTCTGCATCATCTGGATTCTACAGCTGTTTGTTTGCTGGTTCTGGTGAGGACTAGGGTGGAATGTTTACTCACCAATGGGTGTGAGTTGATTGTATTCAACCTCCTATTTAAAAACACATTTGATCAACAGTATGGGTCTGGATTCCTGCTTGGCAGTCATCTGCAGCAGCTGATTCTACAGAGATTTAATCACTGATTCTGATGAGGTTTAAGGTGGAATGCTCACTACTATTGGGTGTGAATTGATTTTATTCAGCCTTCTTTTTAAAAATGTATTTGGGCCCTTGAACCTGCAGCCTTCAGGCCTGGTTTTAATTGTTTTTGGTCAAACACTCTTCTAAGTGGTATAGCACTGATCTGTCCATTTGCTGTACAGAGGTAACTCATGGTTGCTGTGATGCTAAACACTGTGACACTCATGTGTCAAATGCAATAATC
>NW_006399870.1:6866197-6867451 GCF_000299155.1 Elephantulus edwardii
AATCACCAATATGTTTTGTAAACTTTAAAAGAAGAAGAAATATATAATCTGGGGATACCAAAAACAAGTAAATATATTGCATTAATAATCAAATAATCATTCACAAAGAAAACCTCAAGTTCAAATGATATTTACAGTGAATCTTGACATTTACAGAAGCAATAACAGAAACTCATCAAAAATTTTTTATAAAGAAAATTGTATACATTTCATGGAACTGTTCTATTCTATATCAAAATTAGACAAATACATCATGCAAAGAACTTCAATATTATTTTTTAAAAAAAACAAACGAAATAACCACACTCTGGCTAAAT
Organism: Elephantulus edwardii; assembly: GCF_000299155.1. Lineage (NCBI taxonomy): Eukaryota > Metazoa > Chordata > Mammalia > Macroscelidea > Macroscelididae > Elephantulus > Elephantulus edwardii. Next base: position 6,866,515 of record NW_006399870.1, read on the forward strand.
TTTATTTTCTAACTACCTTGGGGAGCTGGGAGCCTTAAGATCCTAGATCCCACAAAAGAACCTCCTCAGCTTAGTCCTGTGGGAGGTGCCCAGCCACCAGGATGTGCTCTGGAGTGATGCCTGCTATCTGTGGTCAAATTCATAGACTGGTCCAACTCCTTGGGATGGAATTCATTTAAGGGTGATCCTTGAGTAATGCTGTTAGAAGATTGGGCAAGGGGATCTTTTCCCTGTTGGAAGGCTAGAATGGAGTTCAAGTCATAGATAGTGAAAGAATAGAAGAAATTACACACTTGCCCTCATCAGGGAGGAAAGAGATCCCTGGTTGGTGTTATCCTGGCATCTAAAGACTGAAATTCTAAATTGAAGGTATGGAGCTGAACCCGAGAAATGGGTCTCAAGTTCAAGGAATTTCAAGACGGGAAGGAATCTATGGCCTGAAGTAGCCAGCACTTAGATGTTGGTTGAAGATTTCTGAATTTTCAGGGGAGAAAGAGTATAAAGCTTAGAACCAAAGGTTAGTACTTTAGTCGGCCTCCACATCCTGGGGACAAGAGAGCAGGTGGCGATTTCTTTGTAGCTAGGCCTGGAGGTATCAGACATCGTGCTGGTCCAGTCCATGAGCCAAGCCCAGGGGCACTGTGAGAAGGAGAGCAAGGAGGAGGCTGTCAGTGCCCAGGTGAGCATCACCCGCAGCATGATCAGCAGCTTCACAAATACCAGGTGGCGCAGATGAGAGGTGCACCTCAGAGCCAGGGAGACTTCAAGACCAGAGACTCTCCAAGCCCCAGAACTTGATCATATAGCTGTCTGAGGCCCATGTCCTCTGCATAGTCAAAGACAGTAAGGATGCTGAAAATAAGGAGTTAGTAAATGAGGTAATGGCTGTCCTGTGAGGTGCCCACCTTCAGCTAGTCAGATGCCGTGCCTCTCCTCT
>NW_006399870.1:6870642-6871627 GCF_000299155.1 Elephantulus edwardii
ACGGTTTAGCCAGAGCTCCCACAGCACAGGACATCAGGGCATGGTTTTCCAACACCCACTACAAGGCCAAGGCAGTTTATGTCTCATCAAAGTACTGGCATGACCACGCCTCTGCTCTCTTAGATCTAAAGGAAGAAAGGGAGGAATGCGGGGGTCCTGCAGGGCACCCAACTGTCCTTGGCAAGTATCCCAGCTGACTCCAGGACACTTTGAATAAGTGGCCGAAGGGAGGTAAAGTGCTTGAACTCCACTCTGGTGCCAAATGCCAGAATGAAAGAGGCAATGAGGCGAGGGCAGCAGGGATTAGGAGAAATGCAGAGGCCTGGATGAGAAACAGAGGACTGAGAACAAAGGGGTCGGCCTGGGCTTCCTGTGGCTGCCAGCCATTCCCTAGCTTCACCTCAAATCAATATCTTCTATGAATAAACGAAATAGAATGAACAAGGGATAATCTACCATGACCAAGAACAATCACAGACCTATGCTAATTAAATAATGAGTAAAGGATCTTAATAGATATTTGTCCAAAGAAGATATTCAGATAGACAATAAGCAGATATAAAGACACTCAACTTAATTATCCTTCAGAGAAATGAAAATCAGAACTACAATTAAATACCAGTACACAAGGATGGTGTCAACAAAAAAGGACAATAACAATGTTGGATGAGAACATAGAAAATTTGGAATCTTTGTGCACTGCTAAAGTGATTGTAAATTGTACAACCAGGTTGAAAGCATTCTGCTAGTTCTTTTAACAATTAGCTATGCTGTTGCTGTTGTGTACTTTAGAGTCAGAATTGACCATAACTCACCTTCCAGATGATTTTAGAGGCAGTAAATTGCACTGGAGGAGATTGCCTGTTTTTCTTCCACAGAGCTGCTTATGGATTTGAACTGCATGTCTTTGGATTGGTAGGGTAATTCCTTACCACTAAGCCACTGGAGATCCCTAATAATTAAATACAGATTTATCTTTTTTTTT
>NW_006399870.1:6876012-6878409 GCF_000299155.1 Elephantulus edwardii
ACATTAACAAAACAAATAAGAAGAACCATGTGATCCTAGTAATTGATGCAGAAAAGCCTTTGACAAAATCTAGCATCCCTTACTGATTAAAAGAGTTAGCAAAATAGGAATAGAACATTGTGGAAACTATATATACCAAACCAGGGACAATATCATTCTCAATGAAGAAAAATTAATATGATCTCTTTTTGAACAGAGACAAGATGAGGAAGCCTACTTCTACTCAATATTGTATTGGAAGACTTGCTAGGGCAATAAGAAAGGAAAAGGAAATAAGAGACACCAATGTTGTCAAAGAGGTGGTTAAACTATATGCAGATGATATGACAGTGTACACAGAAAACCCCAAGGACTCAACAAAAACAAACAAACCAACCAACCCACAAAAACAAAAAAATCACCTATTAGAGCTAATGGACCAATTTAGCAGAGTTGTAGGATACAAGATCAATTTACAAAACTAGGATTCCTCTACATTAACAAAGAAAACACAGAGAAGGAGACCAAGAAAACAATTTCATTTATAATTGTTGTTGGTAGGTGTTACCATGTTGAGTAAGACTCATAGAGTCAGTCAATATGAACAAAATATCTCTGAACCCTGTTTTGTCCTGTGCCGTTCTCACACTTTCTGACACACAAGAGCCCATTATAGCAGTCACCATGTCAATCCACCTGATTGAGGGTCTTCCTCTTCTTAAGCCTACCCTCCAATTTCCCAGCATCATGTGCTTCTCCAAATAATACCCTCTCCTAACACCATACACAAAGTATGTGAGGTAAAACCACATTATTCTTGCTTCCAAAGAGTATCCTGGCTGGACCCTCTCCAAGATAGATCTGTTTGCTGTCTTGCCTTTCCAGGGGATGTTCAGTGCTCTTCTCCAATACCACAGCTAGAGACGCCAATTCTTTTCCTGTCATCCTTGTTCATTGTCCAGCCTTCAGATGCAGAGTAAGTAATTGGAAAAATCATAGCCTGAATCAGATGTACCTTAGTCCTCAAATGGATATCACTATTCCTTAATAATTTGGAAAGGTCCTTAACTGCAGATTTTCCCAGTGCAATGTGTCTCCTTATTTTCTGACTGCTGTAATCAAGGGTATTAATTGTGGATTCAAGCAAGATAAAGCTGTTGACAATTTCAGTCTCCTATACATTCATCATGATGATGCCCACTGATTGGTCCAGTGGTAAAAATCTTTGTTTTCCTGACATTCAGATGCAATCCACACCAAAGGCTTCATTCTTTGATTTTATACAATAAGTGCTTCAAGCCCTCCTCACTTTAAACAAGGCAAGTTAGTCTCTGCATGGTCTACTTAGGGATAAACCTAACTAGAGATACAAAAGATCTTTATAAAGAAAACTATGAAATGCTTTGTGAGAAACAATAAAAGACCTAAATAAATGGAATAGGTTCCTTTTAATAGATAGAAGGACTCAATATATGAAAATGGCAATCCTACCAAAAGCAATCTACGTATGTAACACAATCCCCACATAGATATCAAATTCATTTTTTCAAAGAGATAGAAAAGGCAAATGACAAATTTATTGGATAGAAAAGAGACCGTGAAAAAGCAAAGCAATTCTGATAAACAAAAAATAAAATAAGAATCAGAGCAAACTCTGATCTCAAATCCTAGTACACAGTGGTAAAATCCAAAACAGCATGGTTCTGCTACAAAGATAGGCACACAGAACAATAGGACAGAATTAAGAACCCAAAAATTGACCCTTCTATCTCTTGTTGTTGATTGCCTTTGAGTAGAACATGACTCATAGCCATCCTATGAACAAAAGGCCTGAACCCTTTCTATAACTGTCGACATTTATAAAAAGTCATAGCTCTGGTGGCCTACTGACAAGAAGCTATGCTGCAATCCTGAAAGCACATGGTTCAAGACCCCCAGCTGCTCTGTGTGAGAATGATGAGCAATTTCTTCCCATGAGATTAACTGCCTTTGAAAACCCATTGAATGGTCAGTTATGGGTCAGTTACAACTCGACGGTACACAATAACAACATGTGAATCATAACCTTCTATCTATAGTCAACTGATACTCAACAAGGAAACAAAACCTATCAAATGGGGGAAATATAGCATCTTTAATACACACCGTTGGTAAAATTGGACTGTTGCCTATAGAAAGCCAAAGCAGGATCCACATTTTACACCCTACACAAAAAATCAACTCAGGATGGATCAGAGAGCAAAGCCCAAAACCATAAAGATCATGAGAGGTAAAGTAGGACCAAGCTTAGAAGAACTAGCCTATAGTATAAAGAGGCTAACAAATACAGCCAGAAATGTCAACCAGGAGAGGAGAAAATAGATTAATTGGGACATTCTAAAAATTAAATACCAGTATGCATGGAAAACCTTTTTTTCC
>NW_006399870.1:6878759-6893904 GCF_000299155.1 Elephantulus edwardii
CCACTCTGGGAAGGTAGTTTGACATGCCCTTAAAAATGTGAACATAGAATTATATATGACCCAGCTATTCCACTGCTAAGAATATACTGCAAGGAAGTTAGAATTGAGAACAAATGGAGATATGCACATCAATGTTTATAGCAGCACTATTCACCATTGCAAGAACATAGAAACAGCCCAAATGTTCACCCACAATTGAATGGATTGAGAAATTATGGTACATTTGAGGAATTATATTACATTCACATGATGGAATACTATGCAGCATGAAGGAACAATGATTTTTAGAAATTACTAACTTGGGAGGGACTGGAGAGCATTATGTTAATTGAGCTAACTCAATCACATAAGGACAAATAGTGTTTAAGACCATTATTGTAAAGCCACATAGATACATATGTAAAACTTATATGAGAGCCCGTGTGAGGAGGGGTGGGAGCAGATGGGTGAGGATAATCAAAGGGGAAAACACTAGGTTGCATAGTTTGATGGGTAGGGGGAGGGAGTAAAGGAAATGAGAAGGATCTTTCAGGGATCTGAAAAGACAGGGTAATGGGAAGAGTTCAGTGGTGATTTATAAAACACAAGAAATGGGAATGATTGTCTGAAACACAATATGAATGAAGTATAGGGTGAAATACAATGCATGTGAATTTTATATGTAAACCAATAAAAAATATTTTTTTAAAAAAACACCAAGAAACAAAACTGTAGTAATATACTAATAACAACCATTCAGGAGTGTGTATCTATCTATTGAAACATAACTGTTGATGTTCTGTCAATTCCTGGTGCATTATTTTTGGCTAATGCCTTCAGTGCAGCTTAAACTTCTTCTTACCTTCGTGTTGGTTCTGGATCATATGTTACTTCCTGAGATGCTTCAGTGTCAATGATTTTTTTTTGTACAGTGAATATTTTTTCGATATTCTTTTTCTTTTCTATCTAGGCTTCCTGGATGTGGATTTATCCATTCTTCATACTATCTAGGGAGTTTTCTTCTAGTTCTTCTTTCACAATTTTCTTAGTGAGTTTCCTGTACCTCTTATGATCTTACAGTCATATGTATGTTGTTCCTTTGTATGTCCTCTGCATATTTCTAATGATTTCTTTATTGTCTTTATGTATCATCTCTGGTTTATTCTCTAGTATGTTCCTACTGAAGTTCTTGTCTTCAAGCTCATTAGCTCTCTATTCTAGATCTTCTGTTCTACTTTTTGTTCCTCCAGCATTTCAGACACTTCTGCCATTTCAGTCTTAATATTTTAGATTGCATATTCATGCATTTCGGCTATTTCCAGTACTATGTTGTTTGCACTCTCTCTGTTGTGATTATTTTTTCTAAGTTATTTTACCTCTTTCTTTATAGTTTCAATTCTTGCTTTTGTCTTTTGAATTTTCTTTCATAGTTGTTCAAGTTCCTCCTTATTGATATATTTTTTTTCTGGCACCCTGACTCTAGAGTATTTGTTTTCTTAATGGCATCCATTATTTCTTCCATCATTTACACCTTCTTCTGTAGCTTCTGTAGCTTTTCAAATACCTCTGCATCAATATATTTCTTTTGGTTCTCTGCCTCTGGTGTATTCACTTTATTTCTGGGTTCTAGTTTCTTCCATTATTTATACTTTCTTCTGTTGCTGTTCGTATGACTCCAAATCAGTAGATATCTTCTGTCTTCATGACTTTGTGTTGGGTCTGCAGTATCCTCTCATTATTTTTGCTTTTTTTTTTTTTTTTGAGAAGGCTTAATTTGTTTTTTCAAAATGTTTGAAGCTGCCTATTGCTTTCTTGACATCATGTGATGTTTTTCTTGGTAAGTGTTAAGCTGTTTCTATGGTGTCTGTATAAGTTGTTGATAGTTCTTATCTTCATGGTATTATTGATTAGTTGAAAACTTAAAATGTTCATTCTGTGGGTTGGGCCATTCATTCTACTAGAAGGGGTTTTTTTGGGTTTTTTTCTGAGAAAGTTTGTGTTTCCTAAATTCCTTCAGTTTCTGTCTAGGGGGCTTTAAAGGCAGTTCTCTTTCTAGCACCTCAGTATGCTAGCTATGAAAGTAAGTCTCTCACCTGCTAGTAGTTCCATGCCCCAAATGTTCTTGACATCTTTAGCCTTTGGGGTGTCCCACAGTATCAGAGATCTCCAAATGGAGAAGCCATTCTCCAGGGGAGTTTAGGGACCTTCTCTCCCCTCCACCTGAAAGTGCTGGCTCTAGGGAAAAGTGTCTCACTTGATGACAGATTTTCTCCTGAAGTCTAATGTCCTCCTTTGTCTCTAGAGAGGCACAAGACAAAGGGAAAAAATCTGAGCAGTGTTTCTTTTGTCTTCTTGCCTTGATCTGTGAAGTGGCACAGCCAGGTACCTCAACTCTATTCTCTCCTCTCTTTAGTGGTTAAGAAGAGAAATTCTTGTCTTCAGTCTTACAGTGGGTGAGTACAATGCCTTGTCAAGATTCACTCTTGGCCAGTGGGGTACAGACCTGAGGACCTGAAGATCCCCACTCCTAGAAAAGTCTGCTGGCTGTGGTCCCCATGAGTGGAAAATCTTAACTCCAGTGAGCTGGCTCAACATTAGGTATTCTTGTTTCAAAGCAGGGGAAGGAGCAATGGCAGATGGGATGGGATGGGGAGTGGGGACTGTAAGCCTCCCTGGCCTGGGAGTATCTGCTGGCTGGGGTCTCTGAAGGGCAGACACACTCAACTCCACGGGTTTGATTCAGGAAAAGAATCAGTGGCACATAAGATCACAGAAATGACATCTGGAGCCATCCTGTTCTGAGAGCATCTGCTGGACGGGGTCTCAGTGGGCGGAGAGGACAACAAATCTTTTTAAGACAACTCCCTGGCCAGTTAACTGGAAAAGACCCATATTTGTTCCCATTCTCAAAAAGATGATCCGGCATAATGTGGAAATTATCAAACTATAGCATTTATATCACACACAAGTAAAATCTTTCAGAAGATTATTAAAACATAGTTGGAATGGTATATCTATAGAGAGCTGCCAGAATTCAAACTGGATTCAAAAGATATTATGGTACAAAGAATATTATTGCTGGTTTTAGAAAGTTCTTGGCTGAAATCAGAGAATACTAGAAAGATGTTGTGTATATATATATTTAGTATGCATTTGGTGGTGTGAATTATGTCTAACATTGAGAATGAGAATTATAGAACACTTAACTGTGTTCATGAGAAAACTATACATCGACCAAAAAGTAGGTGCTTGAACAATATAACGGGATACTACCTGATTTAACTTCAGGGGAAAATGTGTATCCTTTCTCAAGGTTATACCCTTTCTCAAAGGCCATTTAATCTGTATGTTGACCAAATAATTTGAAAGACTGTACTATGTAAGAAGAGAGTGATAAAAGAATTGGAGAAAAACATATCAACAATCTCCATTGGGTACATGACAAATATTTGATTGCAGAAAGTAAAGAAGACTTGAAGCACTTGCTGCAGAGGAGCAAAGACTACAACCTTCAATATTGGTTATATCTCAACATTGTGAAAACAAAATCATTACCAATGGACCACTTGACCAAAAAACAACATCATGATGGATGGAGAAAAGACTGCAAGTGTCAATGATTTAATTTCACTTAGATTCATAATCAAAACCCTTTGTAGCAGTAGTCAAGAAATCAAAGGTGTGTTGCATTGTGGAAATCTGCTATCAACGACCTCTCCAAAATAATAAATAGCAAGGATGTGAGTTTAAAGACTGATTCCCCTGATCCAACCATGTATTTTAAGTTTATTTTTATGTATCTTAAAATTGGAACATCAATAAAGAATACATAAGGAGAATCAATGCTTGTTAAAGAATAATGAACATATCATGACTACGAAAGAAACAAATCCATCCTGAAAGAAGTGTAATTGAAGTCCTCTCTAGAACCAATGATGGTGAAACTCTCTCATTTAATTTGGGCATATTTTTAGAAGGAACAAGTCCTTGGAGAAAGGCAACATTTTTAGGAAAGGTGGTGGAGCATCAGAGAAAGAGAAGAAGAAAGTGATTACCACAATTGACTTGATCATGACAGAGATTGTGATAATGGTATAAAATAGGGTAAATTTATTGGGTAGCTATGAGTCACAGTTGACTTGACAGCTCCTTCAACAACAGCAACAGTAACAAGTTACACAGTAGTTTAGGAATTTCACTGTTAACTCAAGGCCATGACACCATCTCTGGTGGTTTGAATCTGTCATTCACCCGTTGAGAGAAAGATGAGCAATCTTATTCTTATCTTGCAATTTATTGCTTTGCTTGGGTACCTAATGGTGAGTCAGTTTTTAGTGCATTCTGACTCAATGGCACTGAATTTGAGGGGTTTTTAGCCTGGCTAATGAATGCGAGAATTTCTTCATGTTTTTGTTGGCTATCTCAATAACTTCATTGATGATATGACTTTTATGTTTTCTCCTTTTAAGAAGAGGATGCTCTTGTCTTTTATCTGGTATATTCATTATATTCACACAATAAAATACTATGCAACATTGAAAAATAAGGAACTCATGAAATATTATGCAAAATGGGTGACCCTGGAGGACATTATGCTGAGTGGAATATCTCAGTCAAAAAAGGACAAATATTGCATATAGCCACTGTTGTAAAAAGAGACTGACATCAGGGTTGAGGGAAGAAAAGGAGGGGAGAAATTATGTATATTGCATTGAAACAGATGAAGGAAAGAATTGTTTAAAAGGGACATATGAATGGGTATTCTTGTCATTACAGAAGTCCAGAGAGAAGGCTGCATAATGGAGTGGACTTGGGGGTGAGGCAATGCATAACAATGAAAGATTTTTTTCTTTTTTTTTCAAGGAGAAGAGTGAATGGGGGGTGGGGTGGGTGGGGAGAAAAGTGCAAAAATGAATAACTGGAAACCCTAAGTCTCTGTAAACTTTCATTAAAATTAATAAAAATTTTAGAAAATTAAAAGAAGCTTTGTCTTACGGTAATCAACCTGAAAAAAAACACCCAACTTTTTTTTTCTTTAGGTGTTGAAGTTTCCCACAAATTTTAGAGATTATTCCTTTGTTAGTATGTCACTGCATAAATTCTCCCCCCCCATTTTTTGTTCTTTTTTACATTTTTGGAGATATCATTTGTTGCTCATGAATGTTTAACTCTTAAAACTAATCCACTGTTTTTCAATTGGAACTGACTCAACATTGACCTTTCATTGGGTTTTCTGAGACTGGAAATTGTACAGGAGATTTTTCCCCCACAGAGCAACTGGTGGATTCAAATCATCTGCATTTAGGTTGACAAGGTGACACCTTACCCACTGGTCCCCCAGAGTTCCCTGTTTAGCTCTCAAGAGGTTCTCAAAGTTTATCCTCTATAAGAAGGACGTCATACTGTGGAGAGTGGAGAGTCAACCTAAGATAGGAAGACCCTGGATAAGACAGATTGACATGGGGAGTATGGTGGAGTCAGGTGTATCAGAGAAAGTGAGATAGATGCAGGTTAGGGTAAGGTTGAGAGCCATTGTTCATAAGATTGTTATGTATGAGCTGTAGAGGACTTTATGACATATAACCATAACATATCAATGTCTCTGATGGCCTCGTAGGTAGAGTTGTGCTATAAGCCTACAGGTGGTACCTCTTTGATGATTTGACTCCACCAGCAGCTCTGAGGGAAAAAGATGAACAGTGTCTTTTTGTATGTTGTACAGTCTCAGAAAACTCACTGGAAGGTCATTATGAGTCTGTATTAAATCAATGGCAACAAGTTGTGCCTTGGGGCTTTGTGTTTGGTTTAGTTTTATTTTTCAAATTGTATGTGAATTTTCAGTTATGTTTGATAAATTATGCCATAAATAGGGCCTTGATATTTGCCCTTATTTTTCTTCGAAGATGCTTGTATTTTTAGATTTTACATTTATATTAACATTTATTTCATTGATTTACCTTTGCTTTAACTTTTACTCATACTATATGGAATGGATTCTGTTTAATTTTCATGTAAATGGGTATCAGTTCTGACAGTACTATTTGTCAGAGAATCGATCCCTTCCTCATTGCATTTCAGTGCTTTGTCAAAGATCTGCTTTCTTAAGGTAAATAAATTTATTTCTGAGTTCTTGATTTTGTTAATTGTCTGTCATTATATCACTAACAGGCTATTTTCACTATTATTGACTATATATTATTGAGTGTAAGTTTTGAGATCAAAATGTAAAACTTCCTATTTTCTTTTTCGTTTTTGGTGTTATAGATGTCAAGAATCTTTCTTTTTCATACTAAATAAGTAACTGCTTTTTCCATCTCTTTAAAAATGTTAATGAAATCTGGTTCAGGGATAATATATATATGTATTTTTTTTGTTTCTTACAGTAATGTTTATCTTATATAATTATTTGTTTTCAATCATTGATTATATTTATCAATTATTGATGTTGTTCTTGTTGTTGTATACTATTGAGTTGAAACTTACTCATCACTGACACTACAGGGGTTTTCATAAATAGTAAATCACACAGGAGAAAATTGCCCATTTTTCTCCATTGGAACAGCTGGTGGCCTTGAACCCTGTGATTTTGGGATTGCAGTGAAGCTTCTTTGCCACTAGGGCATCAGTTTTTGTTGTTGTTGATTGATTGCTGTTGAGTTAAGCATGACTCATTTCGACCCTATGAACAAAAGTCCTGAAGCCTTTCTATAACTATCATCATTTATCAAAGTTCCTAAAGTTTTCCAGAGGCGTGTTGTTTAGAAAGTGGATGCCACACTTGCTTCCAGAATGTTGGTACCCGGGGTAATAATGATTGTGGATCGAAATAAGATGAAGTTGTTGACAGTTTCAATATTTTCTCCATCTATCACAATGTTACCTATCGGTCCAGTTATAAGGATATTTGTGTTCTTGACGTTGAGATGCAATCCATATTGAAGACTGTATTATCTGATGTTCTGCAATAAATACTTCAAATCTTTCTCACTTTTAGCAAGCCATCTGCATAACACAAGTTATAGATTTTTTTCCTCTTGACAGCATATAACAAGAACAGCAAGGTTAGAGTACTCTTCATCTTTCTACATTCTCGTACTGTGCTTCCGAAATTGCTTTTGATAGTATTTTGGAGCTTTGGATTTGATTCATATTTTTTTTCATATCATCTAACCTTTATTTACATCTTCATTTATTAATGTTGTGCATATTTTACAGATTTCTAAAATTTTCCATTTGCTTATTTTTTCCAGTTGTATTGAATTACATATTTAGTAGTCAGATTTCCATTTTAATGACTATAATATTTAAATCTTGAAATTTTATGTTTTCAGTCAATTATGAAGAGAAAACTCCCTGTGCCAAAACAGTTTGGACTCAAATTTTCATTTTAAAGTTTAAGAGGTGTATTATCTTAACTATTCTACCTTTATGGACTTCAATTTCCACATCTCTACGACAGAAGTAATAGTAAATTAAAAGGATTGGCTTATGTAATGCATTTCCGTATTGTTTTAAATTCAGTAAGCACTTTTATATATTTTTAATCAGGAATATAATGGAAGTTTCTTTAATTCATTCACTGTTGTACATTTTCCTCTCTCCTCTTCACTTCCCCTCCCACAGTGCATTTTGAAAAACACCTCTTCTTCCAGATTGTTGTCATATATATAATGCCTAATTATATATTCCTTTCCGAGAGTTCTTCTCCTCATTGTTACAATGGAGTGTTCATGGTCTATCTACTCTTTTCCTATTCTCCTCCAATCCCCTATGTCAGTCTTGTTTTATAACAGTGGTGTTATGCAGTATTTGTCCTTTTGTGACTGAGATAGTTCACTGAGAATAATGTCTTCCAGGCTCACCCAGGTTGTGGAATGTTTTATGAGTTAATTATTTTTCATTGTTGTGTAATAGATCATTGTGTTAAGGTACCATAGCTTTACTATCCATTCGTTTGTTTATGGGCACTTGTATTGTTTCCATCTCTTTGCTCTTGTGAATAAAGCAGCAATAAACATGGGTGTGCATACATTTGTTTGAGTCCAGGCTCTGATTTCTTTAGGGTATATTCCCAGTAGTGGAATTGCTGGCTCAAATGGCATCTTTATTTACAATTTTTTAGAAAGCTCCAGACTATCTTCCATTATGGTGATACCATGTTCCATTCCCACCAGCAGTGAAAAAGAGTTCCAATCTCACTACACCCTCACTAGCGTTTATTGTTTGCTGCCCTGCTGAACTTTGCTGCTGTCGCTGGGGTGAGATGATATCTCATAATTGTTTTGATTTGCATCTCTTTGATTGCTAGGAGTTATGAACATTTCTTCATGTGTTTATTGGACATCTGAATGTCTTCTTTAGTGAACTTTAGTGAATTTATATCCTGCACCTATTTTGTAATTAGTTTATCTTTTTCTTGTTGAGATAGTAGAGTATTCTATAAGTTTTAAATATGAATCTCTTAACAGTTATGTCATTGCCAATTTTTTCCCACATTATGTGAGTTTCCTTTTTACCCAGTTGGATAAATTTTTTGATAGGTCAGTGACAGACACATAGATCAATGGAACAGAAATTAGAACCCAGAAATCAGCTCATCCACCTATGGTCAACTGCTTTTTGACAGGAAACAATAATAAATTAAGTGAGAAATGACAACCTTTTTTACAAATGGTGTTGGCAAAATTGGAAAACAATCTGCAGAGAACTTAAGTAAGACCCTCATGTCACAATATACACAAAAACAAACTCAAGGTACATCAGGGATGCTGTAGTAGAGCCAAATACTACAAAATTTATCAGAGAAAAGCCAGGAACAACTCTAGAAACCATGATCCACAACATGAACAAACTTCCAAGCCTAATGAAAAACCTATAATAAGGAGAGAATAAAATAAATGAAAGGGCCTTCTAAGAATCAAATAAGATAATGTTTTGTATGTGTACATCCTTTCTGTTTCTTTTTGTTTAGATCAATTTAAGCATAAGAAGTACATTGTCTTTCAACTAGGACTATCTTTTGTTTCTTATACTAACTTTTGCCACATAAGTTTATTCCATGGCCTCTTCTGAATCCAGCTTGAATTTCTAACAGTTATCTGTCAAGGTACAGTTTCAGCTGCTTTGTTAAGGTACAGTGAGATGTGTTCCCTGGGTCTTCTGGCCTTTGGTTTTGTACATTCTCTTAAATAGAAGAATCTGTGGATCCTTGTGAATACAACTACCCAGACACTGTGGTCTCTTCATTCTGAAGGGCACTTAACACTGCATTCACCAAATCTCCTGCCTAAACCACTCAAAGCCCACAACTATGAGCTGCATGGGTTTTTTTTTTCCCCTTGAGTCTATCTTTTGTGTATTGCATTTATTTACTCTGACTTTTTTAGCATACATTTTTTAACTCTTACTAGTTGACTTTGTAGTAAGGAATTATTCTATCAATGCAAAGGAATGAAGTTTAAATCCACCAGATGCTCTCAGGAAAAAGATCTGCAAGTAATGCCTATATGATTTACTGCATCTGAAAAGCTACTTCAGGGTAAGCTATGCGTCAATTTTGACTGTACAGTACACAGCAACTAGTTAACTAGAAAAAATATAAAGCAAAGCATAAACTCATTACCATTGAGTTGATTCTAACTCAAAGTGACCCTCAATTTGTTTTATGATGTTATAAATCTTTATAGGAGGAGAGTGTCTATTTTATTCTTTGAAAGAGCAACTGGTAGATTTGAACCTCTGGTGCAATGAACTAAAGCAGTATGGCCCTTCTAGCCACTGTGAATCTAATCTCTTTGTCTATGTCACCACCACATTCAAGAGCAAGTTATTTTTTATATTAAGTAAGTAAGAGTAGAATGAGATGCCTCCTGAAGCCCTACTCTACTACCAGGTATGACCTATGTTGCTACCCTTAGTTCTCCTGTGGTTGTGGTTTTTAGCTCTGAGATCCTACGTAGATGAATGCTCCTGTGCAGCTCATTCCCTGTTAGCTTGGGAATCTGCATCTATCTTGCTCTAATTGCTCCAGAAATCAAGAGCTAACAGCCAATCGAAAGCTTCAGTCTACAGGTAGCTGGCCAACAGGTCCAGTAGCCTCTGCAATCATGTGTATGAACTTACACCATCTACAACTGTGTGAGCCATTTCCTTGATAGTTATTTAGCTTCTGTTAGACTTTCCTGTGTGTTATTAAACCCAAACACATAGCTAAGAGTGAGAAAGTTAAATGGAACAAAAATAATTGATGTCCAAAATGATGGAATGGTACAAAATGTTGTAGAAGTTGCACACTGTTGGTCATTCTTAATCTCAACTCTCTCAGAGCTAGGGAGCTCTGCTGCCTTAATGGTAAGGAGCACTGGCATCCCAAAGGCACATTGTTCAAATTCACCAGTGGCTCTGTGGGAGAAAGATGGGCAATCTCTTCCCGAGAAATTAAACTGCATTTGAAAATTTATCGGATAGTCAGTTGTGACTCAATTCTGACTCAATTGTACACAATAAAAAGACAAACAAATAGGAACTAGTATTACACTAGTCTTTTAAAAAGAATTATTCATTATGACAGAATAGTGGGATCTGTTGTAAACATGCAGACTCACCTGATTTTGGGGAAAAGGAGGTAAACAGGAGAAGGAGTTTGGATTCCAGACAGGATACAAATCCACATATGGATTAATGCATTTTTTTAATCTTATAGTCAATTTCCCAAGGCACGTGTTATATTTATGCACTATAGGATAAAAGGATCTAACTCCTGAGAAGTTGGCTAGTTGGATACATACAGAAATTGAAAGTGGAAAGGAAGAACTGATTGCACTTGATTTGAACTACCCATGACTGACCTTCCAGCAGGTTTCACAGGCTATAACTCATATGGGAAGAGACTCTCCTTCTCTCACACAGCAGCATCTGTGTGTGAACTGCCTGCCTTTGGATTAACACAGGCAGTTCCTTAATCACTTGGCCACCAGCACTCTTGATCAGGAAAAAAGAGAGACTTGGTTTCGGTTACCAGTAACACTTGGAAAAGCAAAGTAAATGATCATAGAGACTGGCATGGCTGATTTTAGCAGTGAACCAAGTCCAGGTTCTATTCTGTCAATGCTATCTATGCCTTGTAATCTCAGGGCAAACATGGAACTATGCAGTAGTAAGAAATACCCACGTATAACCAAGAAAGTAATCCATGGGGATTATAGATAAAATAAAAATAAAATAAAAACAACTCTTGAAAACAACGGGTTTCAATAGTTACTTCATTATGTACATAAATTTTGGTAGCTTCCAGAGGAACCATTACTAAAATGTATTGTGACAGTGACAAATTTAGGGCCACCATCTTAATTCTGAATGCTGTCAAATAAAAGAACATGTTTTAACTGATACAAAACCTACAGCCCATTATGTATCAGCCACAAATGATAATAAAAAATCTAACTGCACATCAGGTTAACCCAGAAGGAACAACCAGCATAACAGGATAAAAACTTCAGTTAGATTGGCTTACCCTGTATTGGGGTGCTGCCTTTTCCCCCTCTAGATATCAAATGGAGTGTTCCATAGAAAGCGGTTGATGTGCTTCTATGCTAGTCATGCTAGAAAGGCTTTATGGCACTCGGGATATTCATCCAACAGATATGACACAGGTCATAGTGAATATGGTATTCAGTGGAACCTCTGCTGCAAAGGTGCCCCTCTTAACTTTACTACTTTAAAACAAAACAACAATCTGAGAAATCAAATCAGTTGTATTGGCATAACTTCCCTCTGTGAGTCTTAGAGATGTAAGAAGCATCAAAATTATTCAGAGGCAAATAGGAAGAAACTTGGGGAAATTAGGGGGAAAGACAACTTGGAAGGGCAGAGATTGCTTTAAATGAGTACTAAGAGACGGATAAATATAGTGGACATTGGTGGTATTGCGACAGAGGTTCTAAGGCAGAAGTACAGGAGACTGAGAGACCAATGAAGATTTTCTCTTTCACTAGTCCCTAATATATATAAAGTCTAAACAAATCCAATCTATTGAACTCAATCTTGAGAGATTTAATAATGAGGAGCCACACCTACGACCACTTGGAACAGAATCTCAGGTAGTTGATCAAGTCTTATTATGTATAGATCTATAATTGTTGTCTCTTCTTACATCTAAATGCTCATATCTTACCACTAATTTCTTTCTTATTTATTTTACTCTGACTTATTTACAAAACTTGAATAATTGTTTTTCACAAAAGATCCTTCCCTTTTCCTTCACTCTACCCACCCATTGAATTGTGCAACCCTATGACTAATACTCTGCCTCCCCATCCTCAACCCTCTATTTCCACCCTCCCCCCACCTCACACCCCTGCCTTGGATCCTCAAACTCATTATACAATAATGGTTTAGTATAATTTTTGCCCTTGTGGAACTGACTTAGTTCACTCAGCATAACGCTATCCAATTCCTCCCAAGTTCGGTAGTAATTTGCAAAAAGATAGCTCCTGCATGCTGTGTAGGATTCCATTGTACGAATGTTCCACAGTTTCTCAATCCATTCATTTGTAGCTGGACATCTGGGCTGTTTCTTGCAATGGTGAATAATGCTGCTATGAACATTGGTGTACAAGTTTCCATTGGAACCTCAGTTCTCATTTTCTCAGGGTATATTCCCAGCAATGGAATAGCTGAGTCATATGGAATTTTTATGTTCAGCTTTTTGAGGAAGTACAAAATTGCCTTCCAGAGTGGTTTTACCATTGCACAGCCTAGGGCTGCTTATATAGTAATTTGCAAGGAGTACTTAATTTTAAGAGGTGAAATCGATGTGTAGCCCTTGCTCAGGTAGGGCATAGGTCATGACTGTCAGGTGGATTGCCTAGAGAAAGTCTTCTCTTTGGGCATAACTAAGAGCTTGTCCTGATTAAAGAAATGTATCCTTAATTATTGTTCCTTAACTTGAATTTTAAAACCATTGTTTGTTGTTGTTACTTGTCTTTGAGTTGTCTGTGACTTATAGTGACCCTCTGTGCTATAGTTCTGAACCTTGCTCTATCCTGAGATAATCTCACTGTCTCTGATTGACCTAATCTCGTTTCTCCAAACACTTAGTCAATCCATCTCATCCTGGGTCTTCCACTCTTGTGCTATCCCTCCACCCTTCCAAGAATGATGTCTTTCTCTAAGGACTGGTCCCTCCTGGCCACATATCCAAAGTATGTAAAACAGAGCTTCAAAATCCTTGCCTCCAGGGAGCAGCTTGGTTTTACCCTCTCTCAGCCAAATCTGTTTGTTCTGCTGGCATTCCAAGCTATGTTCAACACTCTTCTCCCACACCACAACTCAAAGACATAGATGCTTATTCTAGCTCTTTGGTCTTGTCCAGCAGCTATCTGATGCATTGCAAGTCATTGTGAAGATTATAGTCTGTATCAAGCACACCTTAGTCTCCAGATTGACATCATTGCTCTTCAGTATTCTAGAGAGGTCCCTGACAGCAGACTTTCCCAATGAGTTCATCTTTTGATTTTCTGACTGCTGGCACCAAGAGCATTGATTCTGGAACCAAGCAAGCTGAAGTTGTTAACAATGTCATTCTCCTCTCCATCAATCATGAAGCTTTCAGTTTGCTCGGCAGTGAGAATCTTCGTTTTCTTGATGTTGAGCTTCAATACAAAGTGAAGATCACAGTCCTTGACCTTCTTTAGCAAACACTTCGTGTCCTCCTCAGTTTCAGCAAGCAAAGTTGTGTCATCTACATACCACAGTTGTTGATGAATATTCCTCCAATCCTGATGCCACATTCCTCCTCATGAAGTCCAACCTTCAGAATGATCTGTTCTGCATATAGATTGAAAAGGTATGGAGAAAGGATACATTCCTGTACACATCTTTCCTCATCGTACTCTGTTATCCTGTTTTCCTCTTTTTCTCTGCTCAGTTGTAACTACTGCCTTCTCATTCAAGTATAAGTTTTATATGAGCACACTTAAGTGTTTTAAGATTCCCATTCTCCTCAAGGTTAGCCACAATTTGTTG
This sequence comes from Elephantulus edwardii, assembly GCF_000299155.1. NCBI lineage: Eukaryota > Metazoa > Chordata > Mammalia > Macroscelidea > Macroscelididae > Elephantulus > Elephantulus edwardii. Next base: position 6,892,764 of record NW_006399870.1, read on the forward strand.
AAACCATTACTTCCCTATTGAACCTTAGAATTGTGACCATGAACTGTCAATTCTTTGTAGTTGTTGCAATAAATTGTTAAAACCAGGAGAGAAGTAGAGATGTTAATGGAAAGTATGGGTGGTGTTAGATTTGATAAAAAGGTTTGGAACATAGCAATCATGTTTGACTTCAAATGAATTAGCTTCGGGTTACTGTTGCTGATGATTGCTTGCCCTTTCTTGCAAAGTTAGAGGGAGTCAGATGACATCATCATCACCACCACCATGTCATTTTCTTACTGTCCTTCCAAAGACAGACTTCAGCACCCATGTGTGTACTTCCAGACGCAAGAGCCAACTTATTTCAGGGATTGTGGACAAAGACTGGGTATGTGCATGCCAAGTTATCTCATAGCAAGTAGATCAAGAGGCAGAAGACATGAGTAATGGACTAGGAACAAGTGTCAAGCATGACCACACTCCAGTGAAGAACACTGAGGTGTCCAGCAACTCTAAATTTGAACATGATCTTCTAGGTCATTATGGAAGAATAGCTATCAAGATAGGAACAGAAACTAGGCTTTAATTAGCAGCTTGATGGCATGATTTATAATTTTTAAAGATGTAGAACTATATTGTGAGCTCTCATTTGAACTCTTGCTCTGGGCCCTCCAGATGTTAGGAGTACAAATAACTCTGTTCTAATATTAGAAATGGATTTTTCAAAAAGGCATCATTAGCATAAAATGTGATAAATGCCATGCTAAAACAAGCTCAGAGCAAGATAGAAGCATAAGGGTAGGGAGGAAAGGGGGAGTGATCAGCTAGGGCTTAAATGCTAAGAAGGAATTTGCCTGGGGGCATGAGGGATTTGGGAACTGCCAATATGTGAAAAACACAACAGCATGAAGATAGAAAATTTAACTTCTTGGTAAACGTCCATCAAAATCACAGTTAAAATAAAATTTTATTTAAAAAAATAGTAGAACAAACATGCTAGATGTAAGGAGAGTTTGTTGTTACTAGCAACCCTGTGTACAACAGCCCTAAACCCTGCTCTATCCTGTGCTAATCTCACTGTCTCCAAAACACCTACCCCGATTACCCCAGTCACTGAATCAATCCACCTCATAGAGGGTCTTCCTCTCCTGTGCTGTCCCTC
>NW_006399870.1:6894244-6898312 GCF_000299155.1 Elephantulus edwardii
AAATTTTCAAGTAGGAAGATATGACCAGAGTGGGAACTGAGTCTTCCAGAGAGTTTGAGTAAGTTGGCCCAATGATATACTTAGTCTCTGCACATAGGGAGTGTGGCAGGGTAATAGCACAAAGGCACACAACTAGACTTCTAGCAGAAGGATGCTTCAGAAACTAGGTGAAGGATATATTAAGAGGATTATATGAGGCAAGGGCATTTAAATGGGAAGTTGTCTAGATTTAGCAGGAGGTGATGAAACCTTGGCCTATAGCATAGTAGTTAAGGGAGATATTTCTAACTAGTTTAGGAAATGACAGTGAGGTAAAGCCTGTACTTCCATTTCCAGATAGACATACAACTTGGTACATGGTCATTATTTAGGCCTTATCTAGGTTAGAAAAATAGTAGAATTAAACACAAATTATCAGAACTGATTATTTCATGGATGATGATGAACACTTCACTGGTACCTCAGTTCTACATTCTCTTTGGGTTTAGGGAGTAAGGCTGAGTCAGAAGCCGGAGGTTCCTTCCTGGGACATCTTTTAGTATTTCATGATGAAGACATGTAAATATTTTGGGAGTAATATAACATGCAAATATAGAAGGGTAAGAATCTGTGGTGGTGGATGGTTTTATGTGTTGCTTTGCTAACCCAAAGTTCAGCTGTAGGAATCCACCATATTCTTGAAGTGAGAAATATAGTGACCTCTTATAAAGATATATAGCTTTGGAAACCTGAAGGAGGGTTACTTCAAATTAGAATCAACTTTATGCAGTAAATTTTTGCCTAAGTATAAAAGTATGTCAGCTAAATGGAAGCAAAGTCTTCTTTGGACAGAGTCTGATTTAGAAAAGTCACAATGACTCTCCTTTCTTCTGTCTCTGGGGTAACTATGATCTTTGATGACTGTGTGGTAGCTTCACATGGTGATGTCTATGGTAGATGTCAGAGAGTCATGGCAGATAGGACCCACAGGCAGCTAATTCTCATCTATCCACCTCCTGCTGACAGGGAGCTGAAGAAACCAAAGAGCTCCTGAGCAGCAATCAATAGTCTCTCTGTGTGTTGTTTAGACCTCAAACGATTCAGGCTTCATGTAAATTGTACTTTATCTGCTGTTAATGTTGATCATGACAAGAGCTCGCTTTGCTGTGTTTATCAGAAATATATCATCAGGTGAGAATTAGACAAAAGTTAGTCTGGTTTCTACCTATGCCATTGAATGATGTTGTTAAGTGCCATTGAGTTACCTGAAACTCAGTGACCCTATGTGCAATAGTTCTGAACTCTGCTTTTCTAAATCAATAGCACTGTCTCTGATCTTCCCCGATTGTCCCAGTTACTATGTTAACCTATCTCATCTGGGATCTCCCTCTCCTGAACTGCCCCTCCACCCTTCCAAGCATTAGATCCTTCTCTAATGACTGGTCCCTCCTGGCCACATGCCCAAAGTATGTGGAATGGAGCTTCAAATTCTTGCCTCCAAGGAGCAGCTTGTTTTCACCCTCTCCAGGATATACTTTTTTGTTCTCTTGTCAATCAATACTCTTCTCCAGCACTGAAACTCAAAGGCATCAATTCTTTTTCTGTCATGTTTGGTCATTTTCCAATTCTCTGATGCATAGGAAGTAATTGCAAAGACCATGGCCTTAATCAGGTGAACCTTAGTTTCCAGTCTGACATTGTTGCTCTACAACACTTTTGAGAGGTCTGTGACAGCAGCCTTCCCCAGAGCAATTCATCTTTTGATTTCTTGAGTGCCTAGAGTGTTGACTGTGGATCTGAGCAAGCTGAAATTGTTAACAATGTCAATCTCTTCTCCATCTATCATAGTGCTGCCAATTGACCTTTTGGTGAGAATCTTTGTTTTCCTGATGTTGAGCTTCAATCCATACTGAAGACTGCAGCCCTTGACCTTCTCAGCAAACACTTCAGGTCCTCCTCAGTTTCTGAGAGCAAGGTTGTGTTATCTGCATAACATAACATGACATGACATTACATAACATAACAAACATAACATAACATAACATAACATAACATAACATAACATAACATAACATAACATAACATAAGTTATTGAAGAGTCTTCCTCCTATCCTGATGCCACATTCCTCTTCATAAAGCCCAGCTTCCCAAATGCTCTGTTCTGCTTGTAGATTGAAAAGGTATGAAGACAGGATACAGCCCTGGTGCACTCCTTTCCTGAGTTTGAACCATGCAGTGTTTCCTTCTCTGTTCTGAAGACTGCTTCCTGGTCCAGGTACAGGTTCTGCACAAGTACAATCAAGTATTCTGGGATTCCTATTTTTCTCAAAGTTAGCCACAATTTATTGTGAAAAAAGAGTAATTTAAAAATCCACAGGCTAGAGAAAAACACAATTGGTAGCAAGGGATTTCTTGAAAGACCATTTAATTCACTTTAATATGTCACACCAAGCTCCTCTGGAGAGTTCAAGCCCACTCTCCTGGGAACCTGTGAAGAAGTGGGATGCAGGATGCTAGTTCCTTTATCCAGATCTCTTTCTCAGCCTGCTGTTCTTTCCAATTCCTGATGCTTTGGAAAGGTCTCACTTTTCTTTTACAGAATTTGTGGAAATGGAATCACAGGGGAAGAAAGAGAAAATTATAAAGTATCAATATCTTTTTAGACTCAGGCCAAAACAAAATATTTGATCATGATAAAATTTTGAAAAATCTTAATTATTTCAAACTGTCAGTTTATCAATTCTTGATAGAATACAGTTGGCTTTGAAAAAGTCCATTCTCCATAAAATGAATTGTTTACATAAAATAGATTAAATGGTATGTTATTTCATTGTTTTCTACACTGTTCCCATCTTTTTTGAATATAATATTTTTATAGTAGAGAATAAAGAGGTGGGGTTTATAGTTTTGACAGAGAAAATGTTATTGTCACATGCCATCAACTCATCTGCAATTCATAGTGACTCTATGAAAGAGAGATCAAACTCCTGCCCTATTCTTCGCCATCCTTCTGATCTTTATCATGCTCAAGCCCATTGTTGCAGTCACTGTGCCAACTGATCTTTTTGAGAGAGTCTTTCTCTCTTTAGTTGGTCTATTACTTTGCTTTTCCAACAATGATTTATTTTTTCCGAAGACTAACTGACACCTCTTATCAACATACACAAAGAACGAGAGATGAAGATTTATTATCCTTACCTCTTAAGAACACCCCAGTCACATTTCCTCCAAGACAGATTTGTTTCATCTTTTGAGGATGCGTAGCACATTAAATACACTTTACCAACACTGCAACAATGGCCTGGTGCAGGATAGGGCAAGGTTCATATCTACTGTTCATATGAGCTGTGGTCTACTCACTGTCACCTGATAACAAACACAACAGCAAACTGGCCCAATGCAATGCATCTTTTGATTTCTTGACTACTATTATCCTGCTGATGATTATGAATCAAGTAAGATGAAAGAGTTGACAACTTCAATCTTTTCTCTGTCTATCATGATGTTGATCTTACTTGGATCTACAATTAATAGCAGTGAAGAAATATGAAGACAAGAGTGGGAAAACATACTGTCAAAGACATCTCCAAAGGACTAAGGATCAATTATGTATGTTTTAAGACTAAGGCACATCTGATTCAAATCATGATCTTTACAATTACTTGGTATGCATCTGAAAGTTAGACAATGAATAAGGATGACAGAAGAAAAAATGCCCTTGAATTTTTATATTGGAGAAAGAATATCTCATGGATTGCCTAAAGAATAAACAAACATGTCTTGGAGAAAGTGCAACCAGGGGCTCTTTAAAAGCAAGGATGGTGAAGCTTCATTTCACATATGTTGGGCATCATTTTAGAAGCGGCCAATCGTTAGAAAATGGTGACATGCTTGGAAAAGTGAAAGGTCGAAAAAAGAGAGGAAAACCTTTGACAAAGTGGATTAACACAGTAACTGTAACAATGGGATCAAGTATAATAGAAATTACAAGGATGTCAGAGGATGAAGTAAGTTTCAAATCTCTTGTTCATAGTGTTGCTGAGTTGTACTTACCTAAAGGGCAACTAACAACAACAACAAAATCATAAT
>NW_006399870.1:6899937-6933401 GCF_000299155.1 Elephantulus edwardii
AACACTGCATGGTTCAAAATTGGGAAGGGTGTACACCAGAGCTCTATCCTGTCTCCATACCTTTTCAATATTTATGCAGAACAGGTTATCTGGGAGGCTGGGCTCTATGAGGAGAAATGTGGCATTAGGATTAGAGGAAGAATCACCAACAATCTGCATTATGCAGATGACACAACCCTGCTTGCTGAAACTGAAGAGGACCTGAAGCACTTGCTGTAGAAGGTCAAGGACTGCAGTCTTCAATATGGATTGAAACTCAGTCTCAAGAAAACATAGATTCTCACCACTGGGCCAATTGGCAGCATCATAATGGATGGTGAAGAAATTGAGATTGTTCATAGTTTTGGTTTGCTTGGCACCATCAACCAAGAAATTAAAAGACGTATTACAATGGGAAAGTCTATGCTTAGAGACCTCTCCAAAATGCTAAAGTGCAAAGATGTCAGTCTGGAGACTAAGGTGGGCCTGATACATGCCATGGTCTTTGCAATACTTGCTATGCATCGGAGAGCTGTACAATGACTAGGGATGATAGAAGGAGAATTGCTGCCTTTGAGTTGTGGTGCTGGAGAAGAATATTGAATATACCATGGACTGCTAGGAAAACAAACAGGTTTGTCCTGGAGAGGGTGAAGACGAGCTGCTCGTTGGAGACAAGGATTCTGAAGCTTCATCTGACATACATATTTTGGACATGTTGCAAGAAGGGACCAGTCCTTGGAGGGGGACATCATGCTTGAGAGAGTGGAGGGACAGCACAGGAGAGAAACACCCTCGATGAGATGGTTTGGTTCAGTGACTGGTATATTGGGGGTAGGTGTGTCGGAGATGGTGAGATTAGCACAGGATAGGGCAGAGTTTAGGGCTGTTGTACATAGGGTCCTTATGAGTTGCAGGCAACTCTATGGCACATAACAACATTTCAGTCTATGAAATGCCAAGCCAGTTCTTCCTTTTTGGTTTTCTTAACTCTAGCTCTTTGCACATTTCATTATAATACTCTGCCTTGTCTTCTAGAGCTTCCCTTTGGAATATTCTGTCCAGCTTTCTTAGTTAATATTTTTTCACTTTGTTTTGGTTTCTGTACATTGCAGAACAAATTTCAGAGTCTCTTCTGACGTATACTTTGGTCTTTTCTTTCCTTCCTTTTTCGTGACATTTTACTTTTTTCATGAATGACGTCCTAATGTCATCTCACAATTCATTTGACCTTAGGTCATTAGCGTTCAATACATCAAATCTATTCTTAAGATGTTTTTAAATTCAGAGGGATAAGTTAAAAGTTGTATTTTGGCTCTCACAGACATCATTCATAATACTGACCTGACAAATTTTGAAAAATACATCAGTAAATACAACGAGATATTAATAATGATATTATTGTCATTGCTGATCTTATTTATGTACTAATTAGTGCTATGGAGATTTTCCTGATGAACTCAACCTCATGACTTTCTAGCAGAGACAGAATACCTTTTTGCAGCCTTAATTTCTGTGTGAGTCAGTGATGTAATTACATTATACTTGCAAGTCCAGTGTAACCAATACACTAGAAGCACTTCTTGCAAACAATGATCTGAGTTGGTCTTGAATGAATGACATGTAGGTGTACATGTAAGCCTCACAGTAAGGAAATAATAGCAGATCATCTAGCATCTGCTGCCTACATACTTTTCCTCTGAGGAGCTTGTAAGTTAGTGCCAAGTACATTTCAGTGAAAACTATGTGCCACATCTTAAATGACAGAGCAAGAATCCTAATCATATCCACATGTCTAAGTCAGAAAAAAAACCCAACATTCTAAAGCAAGAGAAGCATGTGTTTTACTCTTATTGTCCTAGGACATGTGTTTGTCTTTTTCTTATTCTTCACACATGTGAAAAATCTTGACCCTGAAGTCATAATTTCTCAAAATTCCTATGATATTTATCACTGGGGCATCAGATACAATGTCCTAGAATGAGACTGTAATGGTCCAATGAAGTGATTAATAAGAACTTAATTAGGCACTTTGAGATTCCTCTGGTCCCCTCTATTTTTACACCCTGGAATAAGATCAAGATGCTAATGTTGACTGAAGGTGATTGGTTGTAAACAAAAACCCTGACTGATTAGATAGAAATACCAGAGTGGGTGTTCTATCAAGTCTCAACTAAACTCATTGCCATTAAGTGAGATTCAGCTCATCACTGAATCATAACAGGGTTTGAAAGTGACAAGTTACACTGAAAACAATTGACCATCTTCTACCACCCAGAATCACTGATGGATTTTAACTTGGGTTAAGGGTGTCACCACTTCCCACCTCTAGACCACCAGGAAGCTCTGTAGAACCACTCTATTCCTTTGCCCAGAAATAGTTAATGTTTGTTCTTTTCCACAATTGAAGTTGATGTCAAAGTTGGTCCTCTTCATAGTTGGTCTAAACGAACCCAAATCTTTTTCATTTTTAATTCAATTTTGTTCCATTTTCAGGCTTTTCTAAATCTCTACTATCTTTCCTAAGGATCTACCACAGTATAATCTTAGAAAGCTGCTTTGTTAACTCAAAGTTCCAAGCTTCTAAGGTGGTTCAAATCCACCAGCTGAAACTTGAAGTAGAAAGATGAACAATTTCCTCGCATGCAATTTAGACTTTAGAAACCTAATGGAGGGTCAGCTATGAGTAAATTTTTTCTGGGTGTTTTAGTTGACTGTTTTTGTTTGTGCTATCTTTCTTGTCTACTTCTTGCTGTTGTTGATTACCATAGAGTCAAACACAACTCACAGCAACCTTATGAACAAAAGACCTGAAGTCTTTCTATAACTATTGACATTTATCATGGTTCATAGAGTTTCCAGAGCATGTTGTTTAGGAAGTGGATGCCACTCCTCAAGTATATTAATGGTCTCTTTAATTTTCTATTTACATCTACTTTGGTTTTGGTTAATATATTCATATTTACTTGGTTTGTCTAAATAGTGTAAACCAGGAAATCTTGGCTTCTGCCTTTAAGATGTCACATGTGAAACAAATAATTGCTATTATATTGTCTATGTTGTTATTGCTGTTGTTTGTTGTTACGTGCCATTGAGTCACTTGTGACTCATAGCAACCCTATGTACAAGACCCCAAAACACCGGTCTATCCTGTGCCAACCTCACCGTCTCTGACACACTCATTCCGCCACCTCGATCACAGAATCGATCCATCTCATAAAGAGTCTTGCTCTCCTGCGCCATCCCTCCACTCTCCCAAACACGATGTCCCTCTCCAAGGACCAGTCCTTCCTTGCAACATGCCCAAAGTATGTCAGACAAAGCCTCAGAATCCTTGACTTCAAGAAGCATTCGTGCTGTAAAGGACGAAATACAACAAACATAAGAGGATAGCCTATTTTAAGTGTTGTCGTATAAGTGAAAGGAGTGGGATCCAGTTTGAGAGGTTAGTTTCTCCAAAGGTTTTGATGTTGTAGAGAGAGTGACAAATTCAATAACTGGCAAAAGCCAATATGATTCAATTGTAGCGGGTAAAGGAGAGAATATCTAAAGGTGAAGCCTTATATAGTGGAATAAGTAAAGATCAGATTATATGAAGCACTTCAGATCTTTTCTGAAAGTATTATAAAATCATTACAAGGCTTAATTCAGGAGGGATACATTCAACAGAGAAGCAGCAACTTGGGACATGGATTCACATTGCCCAGGTTTGGCAGTTCAGATTGTTTACCTTAGAAGTTTTGCTTCTTTGTGCTTTTACTTCTTCATCTCTACAAGGGATTTTTTCAAAAATTTCTGTGGTGTGTTAAAATTAATGTGTCATACTCTCTGTAAAGTGCTCATTGTGTAAAAGATGTTGTATGAGATAATAGCAAGAACAATCATATTTCAGTTATATATATCTGTTGGATGGAGATATATGTATAGATCAGAATTCGGAATACAAGAATTTTAAAAAGTAAAAATTCAGAACAGAAATTTAAAAAACATGAAAATTCAAAGTCAAACTAGTAATGTCAACTCAACTTGGTTATAACTTCCAAAGTGACTTCAATAACCGCAAGTGCATCAAAGATGATGAGGATGGCAGAGGTAAGGCCAGTGTTCAGGTCTTTGTCCATAAAATTGCTGTGAGTCATAGCCAACTAAACAGCACTCAGCAATAATAAAATCAATGGGGTTTATGCTTTAATTTTAATTTCTTTGCCTTTTTCAATTTGTAAATACTTAGGAAAGCCAATTTTAATAGATATCTGCTAATCTCCATATATATCTAGTAAATTGTCATGGAGGATTCACATAAGATAAACCAGAAATTTGGTTGAAATTTTGAGACAGTTTTGTGCTTTTCAAAATTTCTAATTTTGTATTTTCCAACTGCTATTCCTTCTTCAAAACTGGGTATAGTTCGAGGAGATATCCTATCTTCATATTTTTTCCAATCTATATTTGATAGCTTGGAAGGATGAGTGACATCCACTTCTGTAATAGCTTGCCTCCAGAAACCCTATGAACCTGGAGAGAGGAAGAACGGCACCCAAGCATCGAGGACTCTCCTTCATAGGGTCACTATGAGTACCCTGTGATTCGATGGCACTCAACAACAACAACATATTTGGAAGCAGGAGTGGCATCCACTTCCATAATAGCTTGCCTCTGGAAACCTTATGAACCTGGAGAAAGGATAAAAGTCACGCAAGTGTAGAGGACTTTCATTCATAGGGTCATTATGAGTCACTTATGTCTCAATGGAACTTAACAACAACATATGAAAGACAGATTATCCAGGAGGCTGGGCTCAATGAGGAGAAATGTGGCATCAGGATTGGAGATATATTCATTAAAAACTGGCATTATGCAGATGACACAATCCTGCTTGCTGAAACAGAGGAGGGCATGAAGCGCTTGACTGCAGCCTTCAATATGGATTGAAGCTCAACATCAAGAATACAAAGACTCTCACCACTGAGACACTTGGCAGCATCATGGCAGATGGTGAAGAGACTGAGATTATTAACAGCTTCAGTTTTCTTAGCGCTATAATCAACACTGTTGGTACCAGCAGCCAGGAAATTAAAAGAAGAATTGCATTGGCAAAGTTTGCTGTCACAGACCTCTCCAAAGTACTAAAGAGCAGCAATGTCAGTCTGGAGATTAAAGTGCACCAGATACAGACCATGGTCTTTGCAATTACTTGCTATGCAAGAGAAAGCTGGACAGTCACTAGGGATGATAAAATGAGAACTGATGCCTTTGAGTTGTGGTGCTGATGAAGAGCATTGGATATACCAGGGACTGCTAAAAGAACAAATAAGTTCATCCTGGAAAGGGTGAAACCAGGCTGCTCCTTGGATGCAAGGATGCTGAAGCTTTGTTTGACATACTTTGGACATGTTGCAAGTGGGATCAGTCCTTGGAGAGGGATGTCATGCTTGGAAGGGTGGAGGGACAGCACAAGAGAGGAAGAACTTCAATGAGATGGATTAATTCAGTCACTGAGGAAATGTGGGGTAAGCGTATCAAAGACAATAAGATTGGCACAGGTTAGAGCAGGGTTAGAGCTGTTGTACATAGGGTCCCTAAGAGTCACAGGCAACTCAACAACACATAAAAACAACAACATTCTTTCTGTTTTTAACTTTTGCATTCCAGTCACCAATTACCATTAACACTTTTTGATTGCAAGTTCAGTCAATTTTGGACTGCAAATTTTGGTAAAAATTGTCCAATTTCTTCCTCTTTTCCTTTAGATGTAGGAGCATATATTTGAATAATAGTTTTGTTAACACATCTTTCATGTATTGATAATATAACTCACAACACTGTATTTCAGGATGGAACTTGATATTTACTTTTGACAATGCATGAAACACCATTATTCTTCTATTTTTCATTCCCAGCATAGTATACTATTTGTTGTTATTGTTGAGGTTGTGGACCATCAAGTCGAAACTGACACACAGCTGACCTTCTGGTGGGTTTTCAGAGGCACAGGAGGGGATTGCCCATCCTTCTTCTGTGGAACAGCGGGTGGCCTCGAACTGCATGCCTTTGGGATTAAAGCACAGCCACCATAACTCCCTATTGTATACCTTAGTAGCTGAAAAATATGGTCTCGGTGATAGAAATTAAGCTTGAAACATACTTTTCATGATTTACTCATACCCTTTTTAAAAGACACAAATGATGCCTCTACACATGGATCTCATCTGATGGGCTGCACAAGAATCAGATTGTCTACATCTGTGAAAAAAAAAAATCATTGGAGAAGCTCAATATTGACAGTCAAAACTAAGCCAGGGGCAGAGAGTGGTCAGACTATTAATTACTCATATATAAATTCAAATTGAGGATGAAGAAAATTAAAATATGTTCACAAGAATCAAGATATGACCTTGAATTAATTACATCTGAACTTCAAGATCATCTTATGAATAGGTTTAATGCACTGTACACCAGTGATAAAAGACCAGGTGAGTTGTGGGATGCTATCAAGGACATTATCCATGAAGAAAGCAAAAGGAAATTGCAAAAACAAGAGGAAGGGGTGGGGGAAGACAATAGATGTCAGAAGAGACTCTGAAAATTGCACTAGAGAGTTGAGAAGCCAAAAAAAGGGAAAACATGCCAAATTAAAAGAGCTTAACAGATTTCAAAGGGCTGATGGAGAGGGTAAAGTGAGTATTATAATAGAATATGCAGAGAGCTAGAAATGGAGAATAAAAAAAGGAATAACTGATTTTGCATTTCTTAAGTTCTGAAAACTGAAAAATAAATTTAAATTTCAAGTCACAATATTAAAAGATGCTATGGGTAATATATGGAATGATTCAGAAAGTGTCAAAAGAAGATGGAGGTAATACACATATCACTGTACCACAAAGAACTAATTGACAATGAGAAATTTTAGGAAGCAACATATGAGTAGGAGCCAATGGCAATGAAGAAAATACTGGAAGCTGCATTTGAGGGCATTGGCAATAAATAAATCCCCAGCAATCAATGGGATACTAATTGACTTATTTAAATTAACAAGTACATCCTTGGATACACTCACTTGTCTCTGCCAGGAAATTTGGAGGACAGCTGTCTGACCAATGGTTTGAAAGAGGTCCATATTTGTTCCCATTCCAAAGAAAAGTAATCCAACCTTATGTGGAAACTATCGAACAATATCATTGATATCACATGCAGACAAAATACTACTTGAGATCATTAAAAATTGGCTAGAACAGTACATAGATATGAAACTATATAGAACTTCAAGTAGAATTTATTGCTGATGTCAGATGGTCCTGACTGAAAGTAAAGAATACCTGAAGGATGTCTATTTGTGCTTTATTGGCTATGCAAAGGCATTTGTCTAATTGGATCATAATAAATTGTGGCTGACATTGAGAAGAAGGTAGTCTCAGATCACTTGTTTGTGCTTATATGAAAACTATATTTGGACCAGGAGGCTGTTGTATGAACAGAACAGGGGAACACTTCATGGTTTATAATTAAGAAGTGTGTTCATCAGGATTGTATTTTCTCTCAAGCCTATTCAATCTATGTACTGAGTAAATTTTCAAGAAGCTGGACCCTATGAAAAGAAATATGACATCAGGATCAAAGGGAAAAACATCAATAACCTATGTTATGCAGATGACACAACCTTGCTTGCTGAAAATGGTAAGGACTTGAAACACTTGTTGCTGAAGAGCAAGGGATTCAGCCTTCAATATGGACAGAATCTTAATGTCAGGAAAACAAAGATTTTTACCACTGCACTGATAGGGAACATCATAATGCATGGAGAAGAGATTGAAAGTGTCAACAGCTTTGTTTTACTCGGACCCACCATTAATGTTCTTGGTACCAGTACTCAGGAAATCAGGAGATACGTCGCACTAGGAAAATATGCAGCTAGGGACCTCTCCATGTTATTGAGAAGTAAAGATGCCAGTTTGAGTACTAAGATGCATCTGATTCAGGTCATGGTCTTTCTGATTACTTATGCATCTGAGAGCTGGACAATGAATAAGGATGACAGAAGAAAAATTGATGACTTTGAGCTGTTGGGTTGGAAAAAGCACTGAACATCCCCTGGACTGCCAAAAGAACAAATATGTCTTTGAGACGGTGCAGCCAGAATGTTCTTTGGAAGCAAGGATCCAGAGGCTTCACCTCACATACTTTGGGCATGTTGATAGGAAGGACTATTCCTTGGAGAGGAACAGGATAGTTGGAAGAGTGAAGGGTTGGCGAAGGAGAAGAAGACCCTCGACCAGATAGATTGACACGGTGACTATTGCAATGGGCTCTAGTGTGTCAGGAAGTGTGAAGATCGCACAAGATAGGACAGGGTTCAAATCTGTTGTTCGTAGGTTCACTATGAGTCATACTTGACTGGACAGCATCCAACAAGTTGCTATATTAAAGGTACACTTAATAATATATGAACTGATGGTAAATGCTTCCACATTTGAATTATCTCTAAAAAAACGATTCTTTGATAAGGAAAAGAAAGAAAATTCTTACATTAAAAGGACAGTAGTAAGAACAGAGGCAACTCTGGTGGTGGAGTGAGCAACAACTTACACTATTAATCAAAGGCCAAGATTTTCCACTGATGGTAATCTTCCTAGGGCTCCTCAAGATAAAGAGTGACAATCTCTTTTTATTCCTAATTAAAGCATTGGAAAATAAAAAAAGATGTTTGCTGTAAGTCTTATCTCAATCAATGACAATAAGATTGAGAATAAGAAATAAAGACAGAGATAGAGGAATAGGTCATAAATGTATTTTAGAGACAGAATCAATAAACTTGGTAATATATTTGAAACAGAAGGCATGTAAAAGATGATTACTGAGTCTCTGGCAAGATAAATGAAATGACTATTATTGTTGCTAAGTGTCATCAAGCCAGGTATGACCCATAGCGACCCTATGAACAAAAGATCTGAGTTCTGTTCTATCCTGTGCCATCCTCACACTTCCTGACATGCAAGAATTCAATGCAGTAGTCACCATTTCAGTCCATCTGGAGAGGGTCTTTCTCTCCATCGTCAAACCTCCACCCTTCCCAGCATCATGTCCTTCTCCAAGGAGTAGCCTCTCCTAGCAACATGCACAAAGTAGGTGAGGCAAAGCCTCATCATTCTTGCTTCCAAAAAGCAATCTAGCTGGACCCTCTTCAAAGAATCTGTTTGTTCTTTTGGCCATCCATGGGATGTTCACTGCTCTTCTCCAACACCACAGCTTAAAAGTGTTAATTCTTCTATGATCCTTATTCATGATTCAGCTCTCAGATGCTTAATAAGTACTCAGAAAGAGTATGGCCTGAATCAGATGCATTTTAGTCCCCAAACTTACTTCATTACTCTTTGGCAGTGACATTTCAGAAAAGGGCCTCATAAGTAAATTTTACAGGAAGATCTCCACAAGAAAAAAGACTGATAATCACAAAGTGGGCAAAAGACAAAATTATCTTCACAATGGAGGACATTTTGATGGCCAAGAAATACATACAGAAGTGTTCAAAATCACTAGTAATCAGAGATATAAATTAAAATAATGAGATATAACCTCACTCTAGTAGCAGTAACAATGCTTAACAACATATTGTTGTTTTTATGTCCATCAAGTTGCCTGCTATTCATTGCAACCCTATGTACAGTAACTCTGACCTCTGCCCTATCCTGAGCCGGTCCCACTGTCTGCAACACACTTAACCTTATTATCTCAGTTACTGTGTCAGTCCTTCTCTTCCAGGGTCTTCCCCTTTTGTTTGTTCCTCCACACTTCCAAGCATGATGTCCTTCCTCATGGCAACAAGCCAAATGTATGTGAGACCAAGCTTCAAAATCCTCGCTTCTAAGGAGCAACTTGCTTTCACCTTCTCTGAGACAAAACCATTAGTTTTCTTTGCATTCCATAGAATGTTCAACACTCTTCTATAACACAACAATGCAAAAGCACAAACAAAAGTTGTATGGGACAGAGAAATATTGGAACTCTTATGCATTACTGCTGGGATTTTAAAATGGTGCAACCACTATAGAAGGTAGTTTGGCGTTTCTTCAGAAAGCTGTACATAGAATCCCAAGTTGTTGTTCTTGTTGTTATGTTCCGTCGAGTTGCTTGCGACTCATAGAGACTCTATGTACAACAGCGCTAAACTTGCTCTGTTCTGTGCCAATCGCACTGTCTCCAACACTCCCATCCCAATTATCCCAGTCACTGAATAAATCCACCTCACAGAGGGCCTTCCCCTCCTGTGCTGTCCCTCCACCCTACCAAGCATGATGTCCTTCTCCAAGGACTGGTTTCTCCTCACAACATGTCCAAAGTATGTTAGACGGAGCCTCAGAATCCTTGTCTCCAAGGATTGTATACACAGACACAAATATGTAGAATCCCACATGACCAATTATTCTTAATATATTTCAAGGAAATCAAACTGAAATATAAACAGAGATATGTACCCCTTTATTTAGAGTAGCATTATTCACAATAGCAAGAAAATGGAAACAGCCCAAATTCCCACCAATGAATGAATAGAATTAAAAACATGGTACTTTCACAGAGTAGAATACTATGTAGCACCAAGAAACAATAATTTTGTAAAATATTATATAACTTGGAAGAGACCAGAGAGCATTTTATTGAAATAAATGTCTCAGTCACACAAAGACAACTATTGCATAAGGTCACTATTGTGGAAATAAGAGAATAATGGAGCAACATGTGCATAAAGATTCAGAAGAGGAGGCTGAAAGAGAAACTGTGAAGCAGAAAAAAGATGGGAGAAAAATCACTAGAATAGAAGAGGTTAGTGGGTGGAGGGGGAAATGAGAGAATGGGAAAGTTTCAATGGAGACTAAAAGACGGGGTGATGATAGGCATAGAGCAATGATAATCATATAACTTATAATACACATAGGTAAATCAATAAAAACCTTAAAAAATTATGGTCATATAGTAATATTTGGTATATTTTAATAAATATGTTGGATTGGACATTGTTATGTAGACTGAAATTTTATTTAGAAGAGAAGTTGGTTTGGGAATACTTACAAAACAATCTTGACATTTAAGGATTAAGCACTACAGTCTGTAAATTACATGTATCCTTTTTCTTGTTGTTGTTAGGTGCTATAAAGGCAATTCTGGCTAATAAAGATCCTTTGGACAATAGAATGAGTCGCTGCCCTGTCTTGTACCATTGTCACAATCTCTGCTGTCTTTAAACCCACTGTCAGTCCTTCTCATAGAAAACCTCCCTCATTTTCACTGAGTATGCTTACTCTTGCTTCAGGGACTAACACCTCCTCAAAATACTGCCAAAGTGTGTGAGACAAATTCTCATTATCCTCACTTCAAAGGAACTTCTTCCAAGATAGATATGTTTGTTCAGCTGGCAGTCAGAATATTCATATTTTTCACTAGCTCCACACTTCAAAGCCATCAATCTGTTTCTATCTTACTTATTGTGCAACTTTTACATCCATATGGGACAATTAAAAATACCCTGACTTGGGTCAGGTGCAATTTTGTCCTTAAGGTAACATCCTTGTTATTTAGCTTTTTATAGAGGCCCTGGCAGTAAATTTACCTATTACAACATGTAATGTGGGGTTTTATTTGGTTTTGTTTTTTAATTCCTGCTTCCATGGGTATTAGTTGTGGATCCACATAAAATTAAATCCTTGGCAATTTCATATTTTTCTCCTTTTATTATGTTACTTTTTAAGTCAAATTGTGAGGACTTTACTGACATGGAGAAGTTAACACATTCAGTTTGTAGCCATTTGCTGAAATACCTCAATTGGTATTCAGTCTAAACTTGGATATGATTAATCAATGGTCTATTCTCTGGTCTTTTTTAGAGTGATAACATTGAGCTTCTATATTTTCTCTTTCCATAGATGCATTTTATTTAATGCCAGTGTATTCCTTCTGGCCAGGTCCATGTATAATCACTGTTTATGTTCTTTTAAGAGGTATTTATGATTAGTAAGTCATTGGCCATACAAAGTTTTATCATGTGATCTCTACCCTTTTTTTCTATCACCAAGGTTATCTTTTCCAAAAGCTAATAATTTTTGCTTCCAACTTTTGAAGCACCAGTTATTACTAATGCATCTCGATTGAATGTTTAATCAATTTCTCACAGCAGAAATTCTCAATCTCTTCATCTTTGGCATCAGTGGTTGGGATGTAAATGTGAATAATAGTAATATTAGCCAGAGTTCCTGCAAGTGTCTGAGCATCATCATGTTACTGACAGCACTATCCCTCAGGCTAAGTCTTAAAATACTCTCTTTGACACTGAGTCTGATGCCATTCGTGTTCAATTTTTCACTTCCAGCACAGTAGACCAAATTATTATCTCATTCAAAATGCTCATTATCAGTCCATGTAAGCTCACCAAATCCTAAGATGTTGATCTTTATGTGAACCATTTTATTTTTTACAACTTTCCATTTTCATAGATTTATGTTCCATACATTCCACATTTTGATTATTAATGAATGTTTGCAGTTATTTCTCCTCATTTTAAATTAAGCTATATCAGAAAATGAGGTACTGTTGGCTGAAAGCTTTACTCAATTCACTAACGTAGATTATACTTTCAGAAGACATATCTTTTCCTCATTGTATTTTGAGTACCTTCCACATGAAGTGCTTATTTTTTAGCTCTATATCAAGGAAAGTGCCTTAGCTATTCATAAGGTTTTCAATATCACAGTATTTCAGAAGTAAATTCCCAGGTCTGCTTCCTCATCTATGTTAGTCAGAAAAAAACACTGCAATGTGACTACCAAGGGTGACCCTGGTGGTGTATGAAATATTGGTGGCAGCTTCTGGCATACAGCAATAGACAAGTTACGACACAGTACAGCAAACTGACAGACACCTGAAGGTCTTTGGTATCTAGGCACATTACATTGTGAGTTGAAATTGATTCAACAGCAATATGGTTTATATAAAGATTCCGTAGAACACAAGGTAACATTTCTTCTCATCTTACCTTATCTTCAAAATTACACTTTCGAGATAAGCCTATGAAAGATTTTAATCCCCATTTTACAGATTTGAAAATAATGTGAAAATAAGTAAAGGTGTGCTATAGATCTTCAATTAGTAAATAATTAAATTATTTGCAGATATTCTCAGAATGTGCTTTCGTTTACAAGAAAAGGATAGATTTATAGCATTAATAAATCCTGACCTATATCCAGTAACTAATTAAATATGCATTTTTGTTTCAGATAAAAATAGTAAACTCAGACAAATTGAGAGGTCAAAAGTTGAAATTTTTATCACCAATGTTCATATTGAGTTCCAGGTGCAATACAATTATAATATTGGAGTGAGTTTCTGAATAGTGCAAACAGTTGACTAAAATGTTGATGTTCTGAATCCAGACACAGGTTTCTAGAAAGAAGAAATATGTGGAGGTTGATCTCTAAACCTCAGTCATTAAAAATACCACAGATCACAGTTCAACTCAGATGCACATGAGATTGTTATGAGTTAAAAAAAAATCCAAACACAAAAAGTATCTCAAAGACACCTAGCTGCATTTATAATATCATGAATACTAGGGTATTCCAAGGGAAGACCAGTGGGAACATATTGGCAACAACATCAGAGATAGTATTCTGCAATTTGGAAATCTTAGGAATCTATTAAGTTCAAATATCCTTTATTAACAACTTGAACTTTTATGAACATGGCCCTTGCCATAAGTAATACATAGGAACCAATCTGACTAGTCTGTGGAAAGAGAGAATGGAGAAGCTCAATATCATGAGTCAGACTAAATAGCGGTTCATAAGCAAGTTCAGGATGAAGTTGTAGGAAAATCAAACAAAATATGACTTTGAGTATACTCCAGCAGTGTTTATAGACTATCTCAGAAACAGATTGGGCTACTTGAATGCTAATGACTAAAAGCCATATAAACTGAGGATAGTATTAAAGGATATTATATATGGTAATTAAAAGGACAGTACTAAAGAAATGAACAAAATGGATATCAGAAATGACTCTTAGAACTTGGGATTTTGAACATTTTATCATGTGTTTGTACACCATCTGAATGTTCATATCCTGGGCCCATTTTTTTATCTTTATCTTGTTGTGGTGCTCGAGTATTCTATAAATTCTAGATAGAAGTCCCTTTCAGACATGTCATTACCAAATCTTTTTTTCTAGTCTCTGGAGTTTTTTTACCCTGTTAGAAAAGTTTTTGGATGCGCATAGGTTTTTGATTCTTAGATGGTCCCAGTCATCATTTTACACATGAAGAAATGTTCAAAATTCCTAGCTCTAAGAGAGATGCAAATCAAAACAGCTATGAGATATTATCTTACCCCAGTAACAATAGCAAAATTCAACAGAGCAGCAAACAACAAATGCTGGTGAAGTTGTGGAGAAACTGGAAAACTTATTTACTGTTGGTGAGAGTGCAAAATAGTGCAACCACTATGGAAGGCAGTATCGTGTTTTATCAAAAAGTTGGAAATAGAAATACCATTTGACCCAGCAATTCCACTATTGGGAATATACCCTAAAGAAACCAGAACTGCCACCCAAGCAGATATATGCACATTCATGTTTATTGCTGCAGTGTTCACAAAGCAAAGAGTTGGACAACCCAAATGCCCATCAACAAACAGATGGATAGAGAAGTTGTGGTATATTCACACACAATGAAGTATTATGCAGCACTGAAAAACAAAGAAATCACTAAATATTATAAAAAATGGGTGAACGTGGAGAGCATTATGCTGAATGAAATATCTCAGTCACAAAAAGATAAATACTGTATAATGCCACTGTTATAAAACAGGACTGGCGGGGGGGTTGGGGAGAAACTAAGAAAAGAGGGGATAAATAATGCACATGGCGTTGAAACAGACGAGGGACAGAACTGTATAAAAAAATATATGATTAGGTATTATTGGTATGACAAGAGTCCCGTATAAGAGCTGTAAGTAAAGTGGTCTAGGGGTGGGGGACAATATAACAATGAAAGAACTTTTTTTTCCAAAGAAAAAAGCAAACTGGGATATGGGGGAGCAGGGATGGACATGTGCGGCAATGAATGAATGAAAATCAAAGTTCTTTATAAACTTGCAATAAAATCTCAATTAAAAAAAGAAAAAAGACTCTTAGAGTGGCTGAAATGGAAAGAAAATGTGATAAAGTAAATGAGGGGGGAGTGTGTGTGTGTGTGTGTATATTTAGATAAGATAGACTACAATATTTTAATGAAATTAGCAAAAAAT
This sequence comes from Elephantulus edwardii, assembly GCF_000299155.1. NCBI lineage: Eukaryota > Metazoa > Chordata > Mammalia > Macroscelidea > Macroscelididae > Elephantulus > Elephantulus edwardii. Next base: position 6,915,201 of record NW_006399870.1, read on the forward strand.
TGGAATTTGAAGACAAAAATAAATTAACACAGTATTTTCAAACTGAACTAATTGAAAATCTTCACTTTACAATACTGTATGAGTTTGTGAGATGAAAGTATCAAATGGCAATGGAAGCATCAAAAACTGGAGGGAATACACAGAGTCACTATGGAATTGAACCGTATTAGACTCTCCAAGAAGGTAGCATATGATCAATATCCAATGGTGTTGAAATCATAAGTCCAAGTTTCACTAAAAACATTGGCAGAAATACAGCTTCCATGAATGGACGGAATACCAACTGAAATGTTTCAACAAATGGATGCAGCATTGGAAGAGTACAGTCATCTATTTAAGATAAATTTAGAAGACAACCTGTTTAACCACCTGAAAGAGAATGCTAAGAAGAGGGACTAGAGAGTATTATGCTAAGTGAACTAACTCAGTCCCATAAGGATAAATATTGTACAAGACTACTATTGTAGAAATTGAATAAAGATCCAGGATTGGGAAGGTAAGAGCAGAGAGGTGAGGATGGGTGGAGAGGTTGGGGTGGGGGTTCATCACAGGGTTACATAATTTTATGGGTGGAGGAAGAGATGAGTAAAGGAAATGGGAAAGATCTGGTGAGGAAAACAATGCATACGAACTTTTTAAGCAAACCAGTAAAAGAGAAAAAAAAATTTATTAAAAAAAAGATGATGTGAGATGAGGAACATCATTGTAGCTTTCTGAGACATTTTACCTAAAAGCAAAGACTATTAAATAGATGTTATTATATTGTTATGAGATGTTATTGTATTATATTGTCTTTATTCTGCTTATGAGAAATTTTTACCTAGGCCAAGAGGCAGTCATTTGAATAGAGCAATGCAATATTTAAAATCAGGAAAGATGTGCATTAGGGAGGAATTCTTTTACTACACATATTCAGTCTGTATGGTAAGAAAAAAATAAGAAGTTGAGCATCTGAAGAAGTACATGGCATCAAGATTTAAGGAGCGTCTTTAAAAACCTGGGATATTTATAATTTGCTGAAAGTGAAGAACAGTTGAAGCACCCATTGATGAATTCATAGGCTAGAGCTTTCAGTATGGATTATACATCAGCCTAAAGGAAACCAAAACTTTCACAACTTTATCAATAAGCAACATCAAGATAAATGGACTAAAGTAAAAAATTATTAGGGATTTCATTTTATTTGAATCTACAGTAACATCCAGGAGAACAGACGACCATAAATCAGAGTATGTAGTATATTGGGAAAATCTGCTGAAAAGATGACTTTAAAATGTTATAAAAAAAGACACTAATCTAGGACACTGTTGTTGTTGTTGTTGTTGTGTACCATAGTGTCAGAACTGACCCATAGCTGACCCTCCAGCAGATTTTCAGAAACAGTTCAGTCTCAAGGGAGGAGATTGCTTATCTTTCTCTTATGTAGCAAGTGGTGGATTTGAACCAGATGCCTTCAGGATTGCAGTGCAGGGTGGCCTAAGCAACAGGGGGAAAATAAAAGGTCAAAATAAATTATTTATGTGACATAGGTGATTTAGATAATCAAAAGTACTTGCTTACATGATCTAAGAAAGAAGGAAGGTAAGAAAAAAAATCTCAAGTACCTTCTTAAATCAATCCATGCTAGCATTCTGGTTAACATACACTTACTCACTTGTTGTTATGTTGTTACGTTGTTATGTGCCATCGAGTTGCTTGTGACTCATAGTGACCCTATGTACAACAGCCCTAAACTCCGCTCTGTCCTGTGCCAGTCGCACTGTCTCTAACACTCCCATCCCAATTATCCCAGTCACTGAATCAATCCACCTCATAGAGGGCCTTCCCCTCCTGCGCTGTCCCTCCACCCTCCCAAGCATGATGTCCCTCTCCAAGGACCCGTCTCTCCTCACAACATGTCCAAAGTATGTTAGACGGAGCCTCAGAATCCTTGCCTCCAAGGAGCCACCCAATTTAACCCTTTCCAGGATGAATCTGTTTGTTTTCCTAGCACTCCATGGTATCCTCAATATTCTTCTCCAGCACCACAGCTCAAAGGCATTCATTCTCCTTCTATCCTCCTTGGTCATTGTCCAACTCTCTGATCCATAACAAGTGATTGCGAAGACCATGGCCTGTATCAGACACACCTTAGTCTCCAGAGAGACACCATTGCTCTTCAGTACTTTGGAGAGGTCCCTAACAGCAGACTTTCCCATGGTAATGGGCCTTTTAATTTCCTGGCTGCTGGTGCCAAGACTGTTGACTGTGGAGCCAAGCAAACTAAAGCTGTGTACAGTCTCAATCTCTTCACCATCCATCCTGATGCTGCCAATTGGCCCAGTGGTGAGAATCTTTGTCCTCTTGGCATTGAGCCTCAATCCATACTGGAGGCTGCAGTCCTTGACACTCTGCAGCAAGTGCTTCAGGTCCTCCTCAGTTTCAGCAAACAGGGTTGTGTCATTCGCATAACACAGATTGTTGATAAATCGTCCACCAATCTTGACCTCACATTTCTCCTCATAGAGCCCAGCCTCCCGGATAATCTGTTCTGCATATAGGTTGAAAAGGTATGGAGATAGGATGCATCCCTGGCGTATGCCCTTCCCAATTTTGAACCATGCAGTGTTCCCTTGTTCTGTTCTGATGACTGCCTCCTGGCCCAAGTATAAGTTTCACATTAGAATTATAAAGTGTTCTGGGATTCCCATTCTTCTCATAGTTAGCCATAATTTGTTATGATCTACACAGTCAAATGCCTTTGCATAGTCAATGAAATACAGATAGACATTCCTCTGGTATTCCTTGCTTTCAGCCAAGATCCATCTAACATCAGCTACAATATCGCTAGTACCATGACCCCTTCTAAACCCAGCCGGGACTTCTGTTAGTTCTTTGTTGATGTGCTGTTCCTGTCGTTTTTGGATAATCTTCAGTAAAATCTTGCTTTCATGTGAAATCAGTGAGATTGTTCTGTAGTTTTCACATTCTGTTGGGTCACTTTTCTTTGGAATTCCCATTCCAAATATGGATCTCTTCCAGTCAGTTGGCCAAGTGGTTGTTCTCCAGATTTCTTGGTACAACTTGGTGAGCACATCCAGGGCAGCATCTGTTAACTGAAATATGTCAATTGGTATACCATCTATTACGGGTGCCTTATTTTTTGCCATTTCCTTCAAAGCAGCCTGAACTTCTTCTTTCATCACCATAGGCTCTTGCTCAAATACTTGCTAAAACATTGACAAATTCACAAGGAACATCAAGAGCCTGACTTTAAAAGGGTATTATCTTTATCTACTAGGAATATTGTCTTAGAAACTCAGAACTAAGGTGTTTTTTAGAAGAGAACAAGACTAGATAAAACTGGGTCACACGCATGTGCACCAAGGTTACCAGACTGACCTAAACTGGTAACTCAGGGGAGTGGGACTCATTGGACTCATCACAGGCAAGAGTGACATATGCATAACCAATATCTCATCATGAGTCTTGCCAGTGACTCCCAGATTCCCTTGAACTCAATTCCATCTTGAAGTTATTTGTGAAGGCAGAAGAATAGTTCCAGCCATCAGACTAAAGGCGTGCAAGTTTATTTCTTTCCTTCTGAAACCACCCACCATGTAAATAAGACATAGCTTTAGAAAAGCTCTAAGCTTTTCTTTCTCAGAAAGACACACTTGCTTTGCTCTCAAGCTTGGTGTGTTTTCCCTCCCTCAGAACCTACTTATTCTCTAATAAGCCTATATCCTTCCTTTTGTAATTTTATCAGAATGTCTGCTCATCCTTTAGACACATCATCTGACAACAATGCTACTATGAGCGCTAAGATGTTTTGATTCAATCATGGTCATTTTCAATGGCTTCAGCTGCATGAGAAACCTTGGAAAGAAATAAGAAGATTGTAGAATTATTTATGTTTTGAATTATGTAAAATATACTAACTAAACCAGGACTTTTAGAAGAATATACACATCTGGCTTAGAAGAAGTATAGTTGTTAGTCTTTTTCTTAAAAGCTAGAATGATAATACTTGGTGAACCTGTTATCTGGAGGAACAAACTATTATGATTGGTAGTTGTTCATGGGAAAAGAACCTTCAATGATATGCATTTGCATAGTGGCTATACTAATGCACTTAAATATGCAATGTTTATAAGGCCAGTGCAGCACTGAACACTAATTTATTCTGTTACTTGTGGAGTTACTAAGAGTCAGGACTGACTCCATGACACCTAACAACAATATACCAGACTCACTGAATCTGAAACTTTGATCTGAGGTTTAGCAACGTGCATGTCAAGTCCTTGAGGTGACTTTAGTTCCCTAACATTAGAGCATCACTGATCGAGAGTAGATGAATCTTTATCTTCCATACAGCCACCTCTTGCATAACTTTCCCCTTCTTCTTTCTCACTCTGAGAGCAAACATTAAAAGGCTTAAATGTTTCCCCCACTTAACTCTAAGTGGTATGGAACCACTTCTGAAAAATGATAAGTCAAGGAATACTAGTATACAAGACCTGAAAGGTATTTTTTGAGTGCCTACTATATATATCTATCTATCATCTATCTATCTATCTATCTATCTATCTATCTATCTATCTATCATCTATCTATCATCATCATCATCATCTATCTCTCTGTATCTATTATCTATCATCTATCTATCTGTCTATCTAGTATGTATGTATGTATGTAGTGATTAAATAAACGCCTACACTTTACAATTGAAGTCCAAAATAATTATATAAACCTAAAGCAGTGCTATCATAATTTTAAGACTATGAATTCATCCATCTCATCCTGATCTTAAAGTGCATCTAAAATACCAATATTACTGACAAGCACAGAAGGTAAATGCCATTATCTTTAGTGGATAAGAAAAGGAGAAGGGGATAACACAGGGAAATGTCAGATGTAAGAACCAAGCTATTAATTTTCTTTGGAAATGACAATGAAATCTCTTTATTTCAGTTATCCAAAAGACATTTATAGTGTTAATATCATTTACATTTCTTTTCATTTTAGTTATTACCCCATATTTGTACTATTTTATGCAATTTAAAATTAATTATTATACCCTTATGCCTAATTTTGGTTAATACTTTAATTATGAAGTCATTTTAGCTTTTTGATGAGTTACAGCTGAAGTTAATGAACAGTATTTACTTTCATTAATGATAATTTTCATTACGCTTCTCTTCCACAATAAATATCTAATGAAAGCTGTGAAACCCAGATGAAAAATCGATACAGGTAACAATTCTAAAATTTTTGCTGCTCTCTGAGAGAGGAGATGGGGAGGGAGCTTCATGCTTTGTGAGTTGACAATGCACCTCAAAGTCATTCAGGAAGCCCTTTAACAGGAGGGCCCTGCCTGCCCCACTTCCGAAGAAGAAATTGAAGTTTCAGACTTTGAGGGGATTCTAGCATGTGTATGCTTACACAGCAGCATTGTGACCTCACTATAGTTAAAGGAGGTGAGGACTTCATGACTGACATAAATGTTCTTTCCTTTTCCCTTCCTATGTATTTTGTAGATTTTTTTTTATAATTACTTATTATATATTTAACAGAGAACACTGCAGAATTCCCCCCCCATTACTGGCTCATTGTTTTGTTTTCATGAGAACAAGTGTGTGTTACTATTTTATGAGAGGATTTCTGCATTGTTGATCTCTTCTTCTTCTAATTTGAAGCCAAACCAAGCCTCATTAATTTGGACCATATCCATATGGTTAGAAGCATGGATGCAATTCTAAAAGGCTGAATCTGCTTCTTGCTAGCTGATGTTACTGAATAAGTCACTTCACTATTCAGATCCTACATATTTAAAACAGAGCTAATGATAGTCCTCATAAGCATGTTTGCGTGTTCCAAACAAAATTAATTAACGTATATAAAGTATTGTTATCATTATAGGCAATTAATGATTCAACATGCTCTAGGGTGGTATAGTCCAAAGGGAATTGATCTGACAACCCAAGGAAGTGTTTCTCTGGCAGGTAGAATGAACCACCAAACTCACAAGAGAAAAATAAGTACTATTTTCCATTGTAATGTACAACCTCTGAAAATGCACTGGAAGGTCAGCTATGAGTCAATTCTGACTCTACAGCATTAAGTTTAAGGTATTTTTGGTGTTTGTGGTTTTGTGTGGTTTTTTTTAGTTTGACATAAAAAGTAGTATAATTTAAATGGAAAATAAGTATTAAAAGTAGTATGCAAATTATTTTTTGCTAATCAGGTTTATTCAATGATTTAATCATGGGTGGCTAAAACCTGCACTCTGAAAAATCTATAATTTAAAATACCCACCTTAAAGTAATTAAGTTGTATTGATTTTAAAAGCTCCCCAATGTACTTGTTAACTGAATAAGTATTTTGGACTGAATTGATCTCAGAGCTTATTGAAATGCATGGTGGCCATTGTCCCATTGGATTTAGAGTAAGATTATATGCAGATTCACTTAGATTTTTAATAAATTCACCTACAAATCTCATGCCCTTATACCATGAAGGAATAAAAATGATATATCACTAGGAGATAATTTACTAATACCTTTGGGAAGTAATGTATTTTTAATTTTTCCATAGACTTCTTTTTTGAATGTGAGATATATTTTAACTTGGGGATTTTCCAAGGGTAATTTTATGATAATCAACAGAACAGAGCAAGGAAACACTCACTGGTTCAAAACTAGTAATGGAGTGGAATGTGTCTGTGGATACCTGTTCAATCTGTATACAGAACAGATCATTCAGGAAGCTGGACGTTTTGAGAAGGAATGTGACATCAGGATTGGAGGAAGATTCATCAACAATCTGAATTATGCAGAGGACACAATCTTACTTGCTGAAACTGAGGATCTGAAAAGTTTGCTGCAGAGAGGAGTTTGCTGAGGAGAAGGTCAAAGACTTCAATATGACTTGAAGCTTAACATCAAGAAGACAAAGATTCTCACCACTGGGCCATTTGCTAGCACCATGATAGATGGAGTAGAGTTTGAGGTTGTTAACAATTTCTACTTGCTTGCCTCCACAATCAATATTCTTGACATCAGCAGTCAGGAAATCAAAAGATTAATTGCACTGGGGAATCTACGGTCAGAGACCTCTCCAAAGTGATAAAGAGCAATGATGTCAGTCTAAAGATCAAGGTGTGCCTGAACCAGGCTATGATCTTCACAATTACTTGTAATACGTCAAGGAGCTGGGAAGTACTTAGGATGATAGAAGAGGAATCAATGTCTTTGAGTTGTGATGCTGGAGAAGAATATTGCACATACAAGAGAACAAACAGGTCTGTCTTAGAGAGGATAAAACAAAGTTCCTCCTTGAAGGTCCATCTTATGGTATGTGGGACCAGTTCTTGCAGAAGGACATCATTCTTGGAAGGGTGGAGGGACAGCCCAGGAGAGGAAGTCCTCTAAAAAGGTGGATTGACACAGTAATGGACAATGGGAGTAGGTGTGTCAAAATCAGAGAGATTGACTCAGGATAGGGCTGGTTTCAGAGAAATTGGTACATAGGGTCACTATGAGTTGCAGTCAACATGATGCCACATAACAGCAACAATAACAATTTTACGATTGAATAGTGCTCTTGGGTCATGTTCAGGTAGAAAGAGAGCTCAAAAATTTATTAGTTGACAGAGATTTGTTAATTTCAGAGTGAAAATTGACAAGAAGCAAACCACCTACAGAAAAGCCAGTGTTAATTCTTTGCTGAGATGGTCCATTGTTGAGTTGTTATTATGTGTTTTAAATTTTAAATTCTGTTACAATTTGTTGTCTTTAGGACATTAGTGAGCTGCACTATTATTTCATTGCATTAAAACAGGTTTAATAATTCCTTGAATGAGTGAGTGAAGACACTTGTTAGTTATATGGGAAATTTATGACTGATCCTCGTGAAAACAAACAAGACAAAGTGTTTCCTACACTCTACACACACAAGTTTGATGATTTTTCTCTATTTTGACTCAAATTAAAATGTAAAAATACTTTAAGAAATAAAATAAATTATTAGTATCAGGTCTCACAAAATTATTGAGGTAAGTGAATTGGGACACAAAGAGTCAAATTGACCACCCTAAATTCACAGTGTGAGTTAGTTAAAAAAAGGTCCAAAATATAATTTAGGGGCTTTTGCAGGATAGAGCAGGGTTTAGGGCTGTTGTGCATAGGGTTGCTGTGAGTGCAAACGACTCGACGGCACATAACAACAACAACAACAACAACATGAAACTAGAGAAAACACAACTGAGTGACATATAAACTCTTGCTGTATTGGAAGCAACACAAATATAGCTGGCCCTCGAGCTAGTTTTCTGAAGCTGTAAATCACAAGAGAGAAGACTGCTCATCTTCCTCCCTCTGAGAGATGAGGGGGTTCAAACCATCAAAGAAGTACTACTTTGGGCTAGCAGAGTAACTCCATATGGGGAACATCACCAGAGTCCCCTAATAGTATGAATACTAATTTACTAGTACACTCAACAACACAATTCTCCACTACTGCAGATTAAATTGAAAATATAGCAACATTCTGTTGAAATGACTCAGTGATTCCAAATATACATCATGGTCATCGTTATTGTTGTTGTTGTGATGTGCTGTTGAGTCCCCAGCAACTCACAGCAACCCTATGCACAAAAGATCTGAACTCTGTCCTATCTTGAGACAATCTCACTGTCTCTAACAGGCATACCCCAAACTCCCAGTTACTGTGTCAATTCATCTCACTCAAGGTCTTCCTGCCATCTCTCCACACTGACAAGCATGTTGTCCTTCTCCAAGGATGGGTCTTCCTAGCAACATGACTGAACTATATGAATTGTAGCTTCAAAATCCTTAACTCCAAGAAAAAACTTGGTTTCACCTTCCCAAGGTCAAACCTGTTTATTCTGTTAGCAGTAAATTCTATGTTCAATATTATTTCCAGCATGTCAACTCAAAGACATTGATTCTTCTTCTGTCATCCTTAGTCATTGTCCAGCTCATTGATGCATTGCAAGTAATTGTGAAGACCACGGCCTGAATCAGGTGTATCTTAGCCTCTAGACAGATATTGTTGCACTTTAGCACTCTAGAGAAGTCCTTGATAGCAGATTTCCCCAGCGCAATTTGTCTTTTAGTTTCCTGATTTCTAGTACTAAGAATGTTGATTGTGGAACAGAGCAATTTTTAACAATGTCAATCACATCTTCATCCATCATGGTGCTGCCAAATAGTCCAGTGGTGAGAATCTGGGATTTTTGTTGTTGATTTTCAATTCCCATTTAAGACTACAGTCCTTGACTTTCTGTAGTAACGCTTCAGGTCTTCCTCAGTTTTGGCAAGCAAGATTGTGTTATCTGTATAAAGTCCAGCCTCCGGAATGATCTGATCTGATATGATAGAGATTGAAAAGGCATGGAAACAAGATACACCCCTGACATACTTCTTTTCTTGTTTTGAACCATTGCAGTATTTCTGCAATGACTGCTTCCTGATCTAAGCATAGGTTTCACATGAACACAATCAGGTATTCTGGGGTTCCCATTCTTCTCAAAGTTGGGCCAAATTTGTTATGATATACAGTCAAATGATTTTCATAGTCAATGAAACACAGACATTTCTCTGTTACTGTTTTCAACTAAAATCCATTCTAAATTGGCTGCAATATCACTAGTGCCATGGTGCCATGGACTCTTTGAAATAATTTCTGGCAGCTATTTGTCAATGTGCTGTACAAGTAAATTTTGGATAATCTTCAGCAAGACTTTATTTGGATGTCATATTAGTGTTGTTGTTATTGTGTACTGTCGAGTCATAACTGACCCATAGATTTTCAGATACAGTTAACTGAACGGGAGGAGATTGCCCCTCTTCTCCCACAGAGCAGCTAGTGGCCTTGAACCATGTGCCTTCGGGATTGCAGCATAGCTTCTATATTAGTGATATTATTTGATAATTTTCACCCTCTGTCAGATCACATTTTATTTTCGAATGGGAAGAAATATTAATTTCCTCCATTCAGTTGGCCAGGTCATTGTTCTCTAGATTTCTTAACACAACCTCGAGAGCATGTCCAGGGCAGCATTTGTTGATTTAAATCTATGCATTGGTATAATCAATTCCTGAAGCCTTGTTTGTTTGTCTGTGGTTTTTTTTTTTTATATTACTGTTTCCAATTCCTTCAGAGCAGCTTGAACTCCTTCATCACCATTGCCACTTCATCATATGTTGTAGCCTAAAATTTTCCTGTGTCAGCCAATTCTTCTTGGTACTGTGACTGTATATCCTTCTATCTTCTTCTGTTGCTTCCTGCATCATTCCATATTCTCTCCAAGAATCCTTAAGTATGGAAACTGGAGGCTTGAATTTGTTCTTGAGTTGCTTCACCTTAAGGAATGAATGCCAAGGGAATTCTTTCCTTTTGATTTTCAGACCCAAGGTCTTTGCACATTTCATTCTAGCATTCTGCTTTGTCTTCCCGAGTTGCTCTTTGACATTTCATGAGTATTTCCCTTTGCTTTGGCTTCTTAGAGCTCTAGTGCAATATTCATAATCTCTTCTGACATCCATCTCAGTCTTTCCTTTTGCCTCTACCTTTGTTGACCCTTTGCATTCTTCATGGATAATAATTTTTTAATATCCTCCCATAGTTCATTTGTTCTTGATTAGTGTTCAAGGCCTCAAACCTGTTTCTGAGATGGTTTTAAAACTCAGATGGGATAGATTTAAGGTTAAATTTTGGCTCTTATGAGTTTGTTTTAGTTTTCTTTAGCTTCAGTTTGAACTTAAATATGTGTAGTTGATGGTATACTCCACAAGCAGCATCTGGTCTAGTTGAGAATCCTTTTCATAGATGTAATTAACAGATTCCTATGTAGACTACCAGGTGAATTCCATGTGTATAGTCACTGTTTGTGCTACTTATAAAAAGTATTTGCAATGAATAAATCATTGTTGTATAAAATTCTATCATTTTACCTCCAGCCTCATTTTTACCACCAAGTCCATGTTTTCAACTTACTGATCCTTCTTCCTTGATCCTGACTTTTGTATCTCTGACACCTGTTACCATAAACACATCTTGGTTGCATGTTTGATTGATTTCTAAATTCAAAAGTTGGTAGAAATAATAATGTCCTCCAGGGTCACCCATTTTGAATAATATTTCATGAGTTCCTTGTTTTTCAATGCAGCATAGTATTCCATTGTGAATATACCACAGCTTCTCTATCCATTAGTTTGTTGATGGGCACTTAGGTTGTTTCCAACTCCTTGCAATTGTGAACAAAGCCATGAGAAACATGAATGTGCATATATCTGCTTGAGTAGCAGTTATGATCTCTTTGGGGTATATTCCCAATGAAATTTCTGGGTCAAATCATACCTCTATTTTCAACTCTTTGAGAAAACACCACACTGCCTTCCACAGTGGAGGACATTATGCTGAGTGAAATGTGTCAGTCATAAAAGGACGAATACTACATAGTGCCACTGTTGTAAAACAGGACTGACACTGGGGTTGGGGGAAGACTGAGAAATATGGGATAAATTAGTGTATACTGCATTGAAACAGATGAGGGAGAAAACTGTTTAAAAGGGATATGTGATTAGGTATTATTGTCATGACAGGAGTCCAGAACAAAGGCTGCATAGTGGAGAAAACCTAGAAGGAGAGATTGTAAAACAATGAAAGAATTTTTCTTTTACTTTTAAAAGAAAAGAGTGAAATAGGGGAGGAGGGGTGGACAGGGAGAAAAGTGCAATAATGAATCAATGGAAATCCAAAGTCTCTGTAAATTTTCATTAAAATTAATAATAAAAAAGAAATAAATTATTGTTGTTGTTATTGTTGTTATGTGCCATCTAGTCACTTGGGACTCATAGCAACCCTATGTACAACAGCCCTAAACCCTGCTCTGTCCTGTGCCAATTGCACTGTCTCTGACATAGCCACCGAATACCCCAGTCACTGAATCAATCCACCTCAAGAGGGCCTTCTCCTTCTGTGCTGTCCCTCCACCCTTCCAAGTATGATGTCCCTCTCCTAGGATCAGTCCCTCTTTACAGCATGTCCAAAGTATGTTAGACAAAGCCTCAGAATCCTTGCCTACAAGGAACAGCCTGGTTTAACCCTGTCCAGGATGAATCTATTTGTTTTCTTAACAGTCCATAGTACACTCAATTCTCTTCTCCAGCACCACAGCTCAAAGGTATCAATTTTCCTTCTATCCTCCCTAGTCATTGTCCAACTCTCTGATGCATAACAAGTGATTATAAAAATCATGGCCTGTATCAGATGCACCTTAGTCTCCAGAGTAACACTGTTGTTCTTCAGTACTTTGGAGAGGTCCTTAACAGCAGACTTTCCTATCACAATATGTCTTTTAATTTCCTGGCTGCTGGTGCTAAGAGTGTTGTTGACTGTGGAGCCAAGCAAACTAAAGCTGTGAACAATCTCAATCTCTTCACCATCCATCCTGATGCTGCCAATTGGTCCAGTGGTGAGAATCTTTGTCCTCTTGATATTGAGCCTCAATCCATATTCAAGTTGCAGTTCTTGACCCTCTGCAGCAAGGGCTTCAGGTCCTCCTCAGTTTCAGAAAGCAGGGTTGTGCCATCTGCACAATGCAGATTGTTGATATATATTCCACCAATCCTGGTGCTACACTTATCCTCATAGAACCCAGTCTCCCAAATAATCTGTTCTGCATACAGGTTGAAAAGGTATTGAGATAGGACACATCCCTGGCAAACACCCTTCCCAATTTTGAACCATGAATTGTTTCCTTGCTTTGTTCTGATGACTGCCTCCTGGTCCAAGTATAGGTTTCGCATTAGCACGATATATACGTATGAGTATTATCCTGTCACAGCATTGTATTTTACGACAGACCTATAATCTCTACCCTACTAGATTATATGATTGTCTGATTCAAAAGGTCCTGTGAGATTTCATCTCAGCTTGACAATGTCAGGTATGTCAATATTTATGCACTCCTCATACTCCTTGACAATGTTCAATTTTCCTATATTCATACTTCTCATATTCCACATTCCAATCAATAGTGTCTGTTTATAAATATTCCTTTTTCCTTGCATTTCCCAATAAGAGGGCTCAGCCTCTGGTGCCATATCTGCTAAGTGGATAGAGAGTACAATATCCATCTATCTATCTGGAGTGGTAATGATAAGAATCTGCACTGTAATTCCAAAGGCATGTGATTCTAATCCACCAGCTGCCCTGCATGAGAAGGATACGCAACCTCCTCCTATGAGATTACTGCCTCTGAAAACCTGATAGAGGGTCAGCTATGAGTCAGTTTAGACTCAATGACACAAAACAACAACAAACTAAATGTGCTCTATTGTACATAGAGCTTTTAAAGTCCTGTTATTTTTGAAGTGGATGGCCAAAACTTGCTAGTCTGTCTTAATGTGGATGTTCAGCTTTAGAATGATATTTGACAGACAAACATTTCACCCAAAAGAGCAGATGAAAAACACTTCCCGATTAATAAAGTAACCAACAGATTAGGTGTTACAGTCCTACCGCCACCCCCACTGCTTCTTTGGCTTGCAGTCTTGCTCAGTCCCTCAGTCTACCAATATCCCCTTCAGCACTTCTTGCCTAGCCCAGCCAGTCCCTCCCTCACCTCCCTCTCCTCAACCAATCTTTGATATGAAGGATCAGACCTCAAGTCACATCTGTGAGGTCTCATGCTGCAGTTGATCTTTTGTGAGTTTAGAAGGCTCCAAGTCTGAATCTCAGGAACCGGGGAAGTGTTTCTCTCTGAGGAAGCTCCTTGTCCCTATAGGTGACTCAGGGGCTCTCTACCTGCCTCTCCTGCAGTCTTTCTCCAGGCACTCCTGAAGCTTCATCTCATACTCTTTGGAAATGTTGCTAGGAGAGGCTATTCCTTGGAGAGGGACATGATGTTGGGAAGGGTGGAAAGTTGGCAAAGGAAAAAAAGACTCTTAACCAGGAGGATTGACACAGTGACTTCTGCAAAGGACTCCTGTGTGTCAGGAAGTGTAAAGATGGTGCAGGATAGAGCAGAGTTTAGGTCTTTTGTTCACAGGGTCACTATGAATCATGCTTAACTCGATGGCACCTAACAACAACACATACGCATGTGTGTGTGTGTGTGTGTGTGTGTGTGTGTGTGTCTATACACATACACCTATCAAATAAAATAATTCACTTAAGTCTTTGTTTCAAACTACCTACCCATCGTTGAAAAGAAAATTAGAGAAGCCATTAATTAAATTAGGAGAGACATTTTGAAAAGAATAAAATTTATTCTTGTGAAGACAAGGAAAGACAGAACTGTGCAAATATTTTTTATATCTTTTCATTCTCAACACAAATAAAAAAATAGATATACCAGAGGTCAGCTGATTCTATTATGCTACCTGTCACATCTTGGTGTGATTAACTGCCTTTCCTGCATTATCCTTTCTACTCACCCTGCTGAGCATTCATTCTAATATTAGCATTTATCTGCAGACAAGAGTGAATAAAATGAGCTTGTGAAAAGTGTAAAGAAGTTGAAATGCACTAGTGTATCATATCACATTTGTGAGTGTGTGATTTGGGAGATAGCCATCAACTGAGTTGGGCGCTGGTGTGCCCATCTGTGTCCATGGAAACTCAGTTGGTATCACAGAAGGCTGGGCTCACAGGAGACATACCTGCAATCTCTAAGTCTCAGTCCATTTACATTTCCCCTCACTTCACTCATATCTTATGAGAAGAGTCACCTTTTCATTCTTTCAACTTTCTCAGATAGAAACCCAAGTTTCTGATCTGAAAGGACAATAAAATTTCTATTTCACAATTCTGCAGAAACTCAGAGTAGTACATAGAGAGCCACTGTAGATGAAACTGGAGATATGGCAGCCCTGTCTGAGTGGAATGGCTTAATTATTCTAGCTGTTCTTTTTTCTTCAAAAATACAGGAGTAGCAGTGAACTATCTTGATTATTTCTGTCAATCAAGGCACTAACAGAAGAAACTGTAGAGCACTTTAATTGCACATCTGTGATCTTGGGGAATGCTAAGTTTGTACTAAAGTCTGATTTCAATGTTTATTTAACCTAAAGATTTTTTTTCTTGCTGATTTAGAGAAGATTTTCAGAATTGCTTATCTTTATTTCCTGTAAAGCTTCCCTGTATTATGTTACAGAGGTGTAATTGCTACTCTGCCAGTTTTACTTGGTATGAAGATCCTGGTTACTTTTTCTGTGCTCATGGGGCAGCGTACTTTATATTAAAAGATCTAACAATCAGATTTGCTAGAAGCACTGCAAAACTGCCTGAATTTGATTGTGGAAAGTGGCAGTATATAAAAAAGTGGAAATGTTTGAAGAAGTATCAAGTGTACACAAAGAGATAGTGATATTCTTCTATACATGCAAAAAAGATAGATGGATAGATAGATAGATAATAGATACATACATAGACGATAGATAAATAGATAGATAGATAGATAGATAGATAGATAGATAGATAGATAGATAGATAGATAGAGAAGAGGAGCTCTGGTGTCGTAGTCCATAAGGAGTTGCTCTGCTAGCTCAAAGTGGTGCCTTTCTGGTGGCTTGAATCCTGTGTGAGCTGCTGTGTGGGAGAAAGATAGCCAATTTTCTTCTATGTGTAATTTACAGTCACTAAAAACTGGAGAGTCAGCTATGAGTCAGTTCTAACTTGACAACAATGACAAAGTATTTATAATTGATAGATATATAGATACATAAACAGATGGATGAATATGTGCATGGATGCATGGATGGACGGATAGATAGACAATAAATCTTCCAGGACACATGTTTTTGTTGTCCTTTGCATACATTGTTGTGGTGATGTACCCTGAAGTCATAATCAACATAATTACTAGCTGACCCTCCAGCAGATTTTCAGAGGCAGTAATCACAAGAGAGAAAAGTGTCCATCTTTCTCTTACAGAGCAACTAATGTATTCAAACTGCTACCTTTGCATTGCAGTGTCATTACTGACGTGATTACTTCAGCAATGGGCTCTAGTGTATCAGAGATAGGGAAGATGGCACAGAATAGGGTAGGGTACGGATAGGCTGTTAATAGGTTTGCTATGAGTTTTATTCCACTGGATGGCACCTAACAACAACCACCGGCCAACATATTGGTATTCATTAAAGCCTGCAAATCCCTTTCAGCATTTTACTTATGGGGGAGTGAGCTTAACCATTAATTAATGCTTCAGCTTCAGCAAGAAAATAGTTTTGTGTCCAGGGTACTAAAAGGCATAGAATACTCAGCACTTTTTTAATTTACTGAGCTTTCCAGTGTTTGCTTAAGACCCAAAATGACTTTTTTTATGGATAGAGTGATGTCAATCTTGAGTCTGAAAAGCATTTGGAAGATTATCTTGGGACACACACACACACACACACACATCTATATATCATATTTTTCCCACACACCAAATGAAATATAGCCAAGTTTGAGGAACAGTTACTAAATATTAAACTCCTAAAAGCAGTGAGAAAAGAAAAATCATCATGCATGAAAACATGCTGAACAGGTTGGAGAAAAAGAAAAAATCTAAGAATATTTGTGGTCTATTTGGAATGAATGAATCAGACAACTCTTACAATTTGAACTATATCTTTTATATTTCTACTAAGTAAAAAAAAAGTGGCTGGGATGTAGATGGAGGAATCTGCTCTTTATTTGCATTGCATTGATTTGTTTTGTGGCTTCATTAACATTCTGCTAGAGTTAAGACCACACATCACATCAAACTAAACACTATAGAAGGAGAGTCCTGGAGCTTCTTCCGGTCTGTTGTAAAGCCTCTCCCACCAATAGCCCACATAGGAAATTTTCTTCTCTCTCATATGTTTGCATTCTCACCTGTAGCCTAGAATGTATGATAAAATAGCTGAAGCACTTCTAACCACCCACAAAATTCTAATGCCATACTTTGAATTTTAATATGATTTCAGGGATTCCAGTGACCTTGAAGCCCTTTCCTGGATTTATAAATTAAGAATAAGGGGGAAACCAACCTCATGACCATTTCCAAACTCACATGGAGAAATTATGTTCAGATCCTTTCAGTGAAACATATATTGTGGCACGTTTTAATTTAGACAAATTTTTGTCTGAATGTAGCTCACAGAGTTAACAGGTTTTTTAGCAAATTACATAACTACATTATTGTATTTGGTTTTGTTTGTTTTAGGAAAAAGTAAATTTGCAATGTGATTATTTGTTTTCACATTGAGAAAACTTAGACTTAACTTTTTTTGTTGTCGCTGCATACTTTGAGTCAGAACCAACTCACTCACAGCTGACCCTCCAGCAGGTTTTTAGAGATATTTAATAAAGGAGAAGATATGTTCATCTTTCTCTTATAGTTCAGATGGTGCATTCAATCCATGTGTCTTTTGTTTGGCAGCAGAGCATCTTACCCTGAAGCCAACAGAAATCTCTATCATAATTCTTCTAAAACATACTTTGGACATGTTGTGAGGAGTGACCGGTCCTTAGAGAGGGACATCATGCTTGGGAGGGTGGAGGGACAGCGCAGGAGAGGAAGGCCCTCTATGAGGTGGATTGATTCAGTGACTGGGATAATTGGGATGGGAGTGTCAGAGATAGTGCAACTGGCACAGGACAGAGCGGAGTTTAGGGCTGTTGTACATAAGGTCACTATGAGTCGCAAGCGACTCGACGGCACATAACAACAACAACAACAATAATATTTATGGCTCTGAGCCATTCTTTCTATTTTAATAGTTTTGGTATTCTTTTTATGCAGTGACTTTGTGGAACTGTCATTGTTGTGGACTGACAGTGAGTCATCTCCAAATTATGCTGACCTTATGTATAACAAACGAAACATTGTCTGGTGTTAGACTGTTTTGAAGATTAAGCCATGGTACTGTCAATTATTTCATGTGCATGAGAATGTTAGATAAGGAATAAAGATGACGAAAGAGAAAAGTGATGTATATGAACAGTGAATATATCATGATAGCCAAAAAGAGAAAATAAATATCAACCAGAATGCTCCTTAGAAGTGGGGATAGTGAAATTCATTCCACATACTTTAGGCATGGTACAAGGAAAGTCCCTACAGAAAGGTGTCATACTTGGTAAAATAAAGAATCAGAAAAAAGAAAGATAGAAAAATCCTCAATAAGAGTAATTGTCACAGTTGTTGTTGTTGTTGTT
>NW_006399870.1:6933920-6938664 GCF_000299155.1 Elephantulus edwardii
CTGATGCTGCCAATTGGTCCAGTGGCGGGAATCTTTGTCTTTTTGACATTGAGCCTCAAGCCATATTGGAGGCTGCAGTCCTTGACCCTCTGCAGCAGGTGCTTCAGGTCCTCCTCAGTTTCAGCAAGCAGGGTTGTGTCATCTGCGTAATGTAGCTTGCAAAAATGGTTTAAGTATAGTAGATTTTGAGGATGGCACTGGATCTGAGATTGGACAGTATTTTTTTTGTTTTACACCTAGAGGTCTTAGTATTAGAGTCAAGTTTTTAAGTAACAACATGATATTTTCATGTGCACTGTTAAGTTTGAATCCATTGCTGTGGATATTATGTCAGTCCCACTCAGTGAGTTTCCCTCAGTCTCACTGATCTTGTTTTACTGTATATTTTGTTCTTTTCTAACAATTGGATTTTCCTAATGATGTGTTCAAAGTCAGCATGTTGAAGTCTTGATATCTTCTCTTCTATAGAACAATCTAGATCTATTTCTTCTAATGTTGGCTTGTTTGATCGTCTGACAGTACATGCCGTATTTACTATTCTTCATCAATATTGCAATTTGAATGCATGTATTTAATTTAGATGACCTCAAAAGTCCATTTTAATTTTCATTTCTACATTTTAATTGCTGCTAGTAGCTGGTTATAGAAAGAATTCTAGATACAGTAAAATGGATAAACAAATAAAATACATAGCAGAAACATAATTACAAATAAGACCATAAAATCTCATAGAAAATCAAGGGAAATACTGCATCTGATATTTTCTTACTGTATAAATAATTTTTGTAGTTGTATAACAGTGGCTATTAATGGTATTTTATCTTCTCTCTACACTTACGTTAATAAGGCTGTGATTAGCATTTGACTTAATTTTCTTTGTTTATTTCATCTTCTGTATAGTACCTACTGTCAAGAAGAGGTTAAAGAAGCAATCATTGGATGAATAAGTAATTCCGTAGAGTGAGGGGGAGGGAAAGGTTTGTGTGAGTAGCTGTGGTGATAGTGAGTCGCTAACTTCAGGAAATCACTGAATAACTATCTCAGTCAAGATATTTGAAATCTTAAGTTTTAACAGTTGTTTTGATTAATACACACAGAAAACCTTTGACAAATGGAATGGAGAAATACTTTATATAAAGCTGTAATGACACAAAGAGTATCCTGGTGGTATACTGTTTTGCCCTTAGCATGTGCTAAACTGCATAATGTGTCAACATGTTACTCAACTCAAGGAGTCCTTTTTGTTGTCAATTGCCGATAAGACAGTTGGATAGCAATATCCAAAGCACTTTATTGCAGATCTGGGACAACAGGATCTCAAAAACTTTACTTTCATATAGAGTGGACATTGTCTTTTATACTTGGATTAAATGTTAAACTACTTAACATACTACTTTTGCTAGTTTAAAGTTAGGGAGCTCTGGTGGCTGCAACCCCAAAGACATTTGATCAGAGGCCCTCAGCCAGCTACTCTGAGAAGGAGAGAGAGAGAAAAGATGGGCAAACTCCTTCCATGTGATTAACTGCCTCTGAAAATCATAAGAGGGTCAGCTATGAGTCGGTTCCCCCTGGTACACAGCAATACAAACAACAGTATAAAGTTATAAGGTTTTGCATTCAAAGAGAACAGTAAACAGACAACTTGTGAAATAGTTAGTATATAGCTAAGAAAATATCATTTTAAAGAGGTAAATGTTAATCCAGGAAAGATGCATTTCCCTTCCTCGTAAACAAGCAGTTTAAGGTACAATTTACATATGAAGAGAAAAACAGTTTCAAAGAGATAAATGCTAATCTAGGAAAGATGCATTTCCTCTCCCAGTAAACAGACAGTTTAAAGTACTTTACACTACTAAAGAAATAGAGGGAAAAAATTACACCCCCCCCCAAAGAATTCTAGGGCAAAGGCTGGAGACAACTGATGTCAGTTTACAACTATAGGGTGTGTGTGTGTGTGTGTGTGTGTGTGTGTGTATAATCCTGAATTTATTAATTCCAACCAATCAAGCAGGGGGGGATCTGGTGGCCTAGGGGCAAGAAGCTGTTCTGCCATCCCAAAGGCACAAGGTTTGAGGCCACCAGTGGCTCTGAGGGAGAAGGATGAGCAATCTCCTCCCATGTGATTAACAGCTTCTGAAAACAAAATGGGGTTTTCTATTTGTTGGTTCTGACTCTATGGTATACAACAGCAAGAACAATAGCAGTAGTTTTAATACAATCCAAGGGACAAAGATGGGCAGTCTCTTCCAGTAAAGATGTGCCAGAGACCTGATGGAGGGTGACTTTGAGTCAGGATGGACTTCATGGCAGAGGGTTTTTTTGCTTTTGCAAAACACAAATTCTCTCTAAGTTTATGTAATCACCTGTACTTTTCAACTTTACTTCTGTCTCAATATTTTCTTTTTGATCATCCAGGGAATCCAGATAATAGGATGCCAGACCAAAAATCGAGAGCTTCCTAACTGTTGCATAATAAAGAAAAAGGGAGAACATATTTATCACATATTTGGAAACAAAAGAATTAGCCTTGAAGTGGTCTGTTTTGGGGCTCATCACAAAGTGCAGGTGTGAATCCAGTTTAAATAAGGAAGCTCCTTTTCAATAACTCCTTTGTAACAACTTCCTCTCCTTCTTGTCATAACCTCCTCCCTCACTTTGTTCCCCTATCCAGAATCCAGATAGACTAAAAGGCTGATTTATCTCTTCAACTCTGAATTTTAAAGGGTAGGACTAACTGTGATCAAACTATTAATATTCATAACCTGTCAGTGAATGTTGACAGATTAATTATGCAACATAGTATGAAAATCAGCAGGCAGCTTGGACATTCAGTGGCAAAGTTCATGTATTAATAACTCAGCAGGGTGGCTCACCCATGCATGCCCCCTGGGGCTCCACAACAGCCCTCCTCTTTTAAAGGTAAAGGCTTGGTTTTCAGGTAAAGGCTTGGTTTCATTCTCTTCATAGCGCACCTTAGCATCTTTTTGAATATCAATAGTTATGTCCTTTCAACCTCTTTGTGAAACACTCAAGCTAGACCCAAGAGTACTAACTGAAAAGGTTGTGCCTCCCTGAAAGCTGACCACTAAACCAGACAACACTGGTACAAACCTTTATAAAAAATACATGTCATGGAGAAGACCCAACTCAGGTTCCAGATGGATACTTTCTGCAAGGAGCACTCACAGAATGGGGATTTCTCGCCCCCCACCCCCAATGGTTATAAAGAATTGTTAGTTGGTAAGAGTAGCTTTTGCCTGTAACTCACTGCTTGGAAGTGAGTTCAACAAAATTAATGAATGCAATTCTAGTCTTCAGGGAACTTATGTTTTAGTTGAAGTAAGACTCCAATACGGAGAGGAAGCTTGATGAAGAGAAAGTCTTCCCAACCCCAGAGCTGTTAGTCTCTTTTGATAAGTAACTTTGCTCCTATGAACTTCACATTTCTCCAGTGATGATGAAGCTTATACCTCACGGACTTAACTTCTGTAAGATAAAACAGAATACATTGAAAAGAGTAATGTCGCTGTGGCTGCCCTGTACTGGCTCCTGATCTGCTTGACCTATAATTCCAAATAATGGAACATGTCTTAGCCACAGGCATTCTGTTTGTAAATGGAATTATAATAATACTTGACACCAGAAAGTATTATATAGGTTGTCTATGGCATAGTAGGGTGGTCTGGTGGCTCAGTGGCAAGGAGCTGTGCTGCAATCCCAAAGGCATGCAGTTCAAATCCACCAGCTGCTCCGTGGGAGAAGGATGGACAATCTCCTCCCATGCAATTAACTGCCTCTGAAAACCTTCTGGAGGGTCAGCTATGGGCCAGTTCCAACTCGATGGTACATAGTAACAACATGGCATATTGATAAAGAATTGCACTGTCAATTCAAAGGCACATGGCTTGAATAAAGCTCCAGAAGAGAGAAGTTGGGCAGCCTCTTCCCGTCTATTCACTGTCTCTGAAAACTCACTATAAGATCAGCTGTGAGTCAGTTCTGATTTGACAGTACACAACAATAACAGCAAAACACACCTAACAAATATTAGCATAATATTAATAACTATGTTATGTTGTTATAGTTGTTGTTGTTATGTGCCATTGAGTCGTTTTCGACTCATAGAGACCCTATGCACAACAGCTCTAAACCCTGCAATATCCTGAGCCAACCACACCGCCTCCAACACACCCATCCCGATTACCCCAGTCACCGAATCAATCCATCTCATAGAGGGTCTTCCCATCCAGCTTGGTTTAATCCTCTCCAAGATGAATCTGCTTCTTTTCCCGACAGTCCATGGTATATTCAGCACTCTTCTCCAGCACTACAGCTCAAAAGCATCCACTCTCCATCTGTCCTCCCTAGTCATTGTCCAACTCTCTGATGCATAACAAGCAATTGAAAATGCCATGGCCTGTATCAGGCGCACCTTCGTCTCCAGAGAGACACCGTTGCTCCTGAGTACTTTACAGAGGTCCCTAACGGCAGACTTTCCCATCGCAATACGCTTTTTGATTTCCTGACTGCTGGTGCCAAGAGTGTTGACTGTGGAGCTGAGCAAACTGAAGCTGTGAACAGTCGCAATCTCTTCGCCATCCATCCTGATGTTGCCAATTGGTCCAGTGGTGAGAATCTTTGTCTTCTTGACATTGAGCCTCAGTCCATACTGAAGGCTACAGTCCTTGACCCTTCGCAGCAAGTGCATGAGGTCCTTCTCAATTTCAGCAAGCAGGGTTGTGTC
>NW_006399870.1:6942215-6943569 GCF_000299155.1 Elephantulus edwardii
AACCCATGATCCGAGAGCTTGTATCTTAAGCTTTCTTGGCTTCTGTGATTCCAAACACTTCAACTGCTGACATTTTTTTCCTTTTGACCAGTGTCTCTTAAGTTTAGTTGTACTGTCTCCAAGGGAAGGTGACGTGTCCTGTAGAACTCCTGTGTAGATTATGTTTTCCTTTCTGTTTCCGCCGGTTTTTCTGTGTACCTGAAAGATGCCTCTTTGCTATTATCTGAGGTGACCTTCCCCAGTGTGCAGCTTCCAGGCTTCCCTTCCGCCCAGCAGCACGTTCTCCCGCCGGTTTTTCTGTGTTATAAAATAATAAATATCAGTATAAGAGATGTTCCTGAAAAACGCAGAATGCCCTGAGATGATAGCAACTTCTACTGGCTGATATTCCTGTTCTGCACTGCTCTTCCTCTTGGCATAGGTTAATTTGTAGATTTGAAACAGCAGCATTTTTAGGTTAAATATGGGACAAACAACATTTATACATTTTAATCTTTTTGTAAAGCCATACTCTGGCACTGTTTGGAAACAACCCTAATGGGTTCTGTGAGCCCCTATAGGAACACATAGCACCTAGTGTCACTTTACACCTGAGTAATGTGTACTAAGAAGCAGAGTTATAGACAGCCATAGGACCTTAGAGGCAGAATGCCACTGCAGAAATCAGGGGACATGCTATTGACCATGGAGCTGCAAGCTTTCACGTACTTGGCAATGATGATACATGGACACTATGTCATTGCTACTTTCAACAAGATATGTGTGCATGCATACAGGTCATAGAACATATACTGGTGCAATCACAACACATCAGATATATCGTGGAATGGTATACCTTATAATCACACAATGCAAACAATCAAACTCAGTGAGCAAGCAAACATCCATGTTGAAAGCAACAGTCTAAGTAGCACTAGTAGTCTTACACTGTTTCTAACTTTTATGCTTCAATTACGTGCAGTTGCCATCGATATGCTTCCAAGCCTAGTGGTGTACAGAATAAAGCCGCTACAGCTCATAACTGAACAACTCAACCAATTCAATTAACCATTCAGTGATCTTCACCAATCATCCATGAATTAGAAGGGAAGCAAAAACCAAAGAGTGCTTCAGGAAATTGTTTTTGTATTCATATTGACAAGACTTTTTCTTATGCCAAAATACAAGCATTATATAATATAATCTTGGCTTTTGAATGTGAATTGTGATAAATGACAGATAAGTAGTAAATAAATACAATGTGTCAAACGCTATGATTTTTATATATATTTTTTTAATTTAGGTTGTTTATTTTTCATTTCAATGAACATCTACAGAAATTTTGGGATTCCATTCATTCATTGTTGCACCCTTC
>NW_006399870.1:6944468-6959692 GCF_000299155.1 Elephantulus edwardii
AGAACAGATTATCCGGGAGGCTGGGCTCTATGAGGAGAAATGTGAGGTCAAGATTGGTGGACGATTTATCAACAACAATAGTGTATCATGTAAGTGTTTGGGTCAAACCAGGAGGGTGAAGCAGGCTGGTATTCTAAAGTAATCAGCACTGTATTTTCATGTGTCAAATGACCTTCTAGACGGTGCCTCGTTTAAATGGCTGCCAGTGAAGCTTATCACGTAGTGCACAGTCTGTTTAAAATAGGTTACAGTGTAGGGATATTTGACAGCATGGCGTGGGATCTATGCAGACAGTGTCATATGATACTGCTTTCAGATCAGAAATCTTTGAAAGTCAAATCCTCACTATTTGTGTATCACTGAGGAATAATAGGTACTAATTGTGGAGACTTTCCTCTCTTTCTCTTTATAGAACACAATTAAAATGTGCATGTACAATCATCTCACCCTTCAAAGCTACAGTATTGATTGATAGTTATTTCCATGTGGGTTTAGGCTTAGCGCAATTGTGAACAAGCTCCTAGGATAAAGAGTGTGGAGACAATACCAAAAAAAAAAAAAAAAAAAAAAAAAAAAAAAAAAAAAAAAAAAAAAACCAAAAAAAAAACCAGAAAAGACAGCATCCAGAAGAAAAGGCACAGTGAGAGAGACTGACTGCAAGAGTCTTCCCCAAATTTTTCACTGGGCCTATTTCAAAACTAAAGCAACTTCTAGCATCAAGGTAAGAAATTGTGCAATGCTCAACGCAGCACGTGTTTACCAATGTGCAGGTTAATTGTTAGGCAAGAAGATGCCACCATGAAGCCGAGCCTCTTTTCTATTGCTGGTTTTTGTCAGCATCTCCAGGAACCTGCAAATTCAGAATAGGTCCTTTGATAGCTTTGCTGGCAGCTCACATCTCTTGCTGTGATCTGGCTGGTTAATGCACCACTGCCAGCATCCAGACTGAGGCAATCAGAAGCTCCGCTTGATAGAAATAAAATGAAATGTGGCTGGGATGAAGGGAGGCTGTGGTTGGTATTTCAGCTACTAGCAAAGCCCTTTCCAAACCAAACCCTCCATAGAAGACAGGTATTGGAAGATTGACTGAGGGAGTCAGCAAGGATGAGATTTATCCCATTTTATTTTCTTTCAGGATTGTTTAAGACACTGCTGAGTAAAAGAATTAATGCTAGCTCCTTTCTTAGAAAGGGGTTGCAAGTCACAAAGAGGCTGTGTTATCGTATGTCACAGCTCAGTATGCCTCGGTCATGTCTGTCTGTCGCTCTGCTCTCCCTCCACCTTTGTCCCTTCATGTCAATCAGCTTGACCCTCCCTTCACTGCACTGTAACTTGTTACTGTTAGTGTGCCCTGAATTCTTATCTCCTGTGAAAGTAAAGTAACATCAGCTCCCAAGTACAGAGTCTCCAAAGGTGTTTCTTTCCCTGCTCCTAAGCAAGACCTGTCGGACTCTCTCGAGACAAGTATCAAGTGACTAAAGGGAAAGTAAACTGGTGTCTGATCACCACGCAATTCTGAGTGTGGAAACTGTCCCAAGTTATGCAAATTTATTTTGAAAATTAGTAAACACTGTGGAGAAATGTACCTCAGGGACCTTTTTGAGATGTAGAGCAGCATCTTCAGATGACAGTAGCTTTCAACATTTTATTTTAAGCAGTAGAATCTCAATTTTTTAAGAAACCAAAAATATCATTTGTAACTTCAATATGTACAAAAGATACAAACAGATGTGTTCTACTTTGGCTCTGACAAGCATAATTGTGAATAGGGGGACATTGAGTGTGTCCTCAAAGCCCTCCATCTCCTGTAGAGGGCTATGTATGGGTTTGTTGTCCTATGAGTATTCACAAAAGAAGTGCTCCCCTCAGCTACATCTTACGTGTCAGGCACCATTGAGTTGAATGTTTGTTCAAAGCATTTTCCAGGCATGTCATGTTTTGGCACAACTTTCAATAATAGGTCTTAATTAATAGTCATAATATCCCAACTAAGAATTTTGCCAACTGGAGTGACTAGCAGTTAGTGAGTGAATGTCTTCTTTTGAGTATATCAAGTGGCAGAAAGGAGAATTTATTAGGATCTTATCTTTTTTGATGTTTAACTTCTCAACATTTTGGATGTGAAAAGTGCTTTGGCTCTAGGAATCAGTGTTCTAGAAATTGTCTTTTCCTTTCCAAGGCATTGCTTCAGGTTTAATGTTGTGCTTGGACATGGCTCTAATCCAGAGAACAGAGAGAACGTTGCTGGCACAGATGCAAGATACTGAAACATTCTACCTACTTTAGCACAATTATGTTTCATTGTTAGAAGCAGTGTTAATTCCTCTCTCATGTGGTACTAAATAGACAGGAGATAACCTCTTTTCTCTTAAAATACATAACTTTGGCCTAAAGAGAGTCACCATAAAGAATTTTTTTTTAAGTGAAGAATCATTGTCTGGGTAGTTAAGTCAACATATCATAAAATGGAATTTTTTTTTAATAATAGACTTTTTTCTTTCTCTCTTTTTTTCTCTTGTTGTGTACCATCGAATCAGATCCAAATGGCACAGGAGGAATTTGCCCCTCCCCCTCCTTCTCCAGCAGATCATCTGGTGAATTCAGAACTGCAGTGCAGCTTCTTGTCAGTAGCCCACAAGAGTTCCCTTTGGAAATCTATATCTTGTGTTTTTTCATGGACAAACTATAACTTTTAGAAAATTACTCTTTCTCTTTGTGATTGTTTATTGATGAAATCTCAGAATATTACTAAGTACATTAACTGAGACAGTCATGAGCCTGAAGAATGCCTTTCAAACATATGTAGATATTAATATGTGTGTACTACCCACACGCTAAGTATGTAGGACAGCTATGAACTGCCCAAAGAACAAAAATAACTCCATCTTGATCTTAAGAGGGTAAGATGGTAAAACCAACAGTAGCTGGATATTATGGAGTTTAGGACAGAAATGGGGTTGGTAATCAAATGATTGAATTTTGTACATTCAGTGATTTATTTGTAGCAAATGCCACAGGCAACAGCTGACACATAACTTCACCTAACAGACTGAACAGGAATCAGATTGACTATAGCTACGCAAAAAAATCCTTTGAGAAGCTCAATAATCAGTAGTTAAAACCAGGCCAGGTGCTCACTGTTGAGCAGACCACTAACTTCGTGTGTAAGTTCAAGTTAAAGCTGAAGAAAGTGAAAACAAGTCCTCAAGAACCAAAGTGTGACCTTGGGTCTACTATCACTTCTGAATTTAAAAAATCATCTCAAGAATAGGTTTGAGACATTGAATTTGAAGACTAGGTTTGAGAGATTTGAATAGGATTGAAGAGCTGATGAGTTGTGGGATGACATAAAAATACCACCCCTGAAGAGAGCAAAAAGTCATTATTAAGACAGAGGAGAAAGAAAAGACTAAAATGGATTTCAGAAGAGACTCTGAAAATTTAACTACAGAATCAAGAAACTAAAACTCAGGGAAGAAATGCTGAAGTTAAAGAGAAAGACATTTCAAAGAATGGTTTGAGAAGAAAAGGCAAATTATTTATAATGAAATGTAAAAGGAGCTGGAGTTGGAGAATGAAAACAAAAGGTGAACTTGCTCAACATCTGAAGATGAAAGAAATGAAACACAAATTCAAGGCATGAATTGAAATACTGCTATTCATCAAAAGAAGATGGAAGGAATCCGTGAAGTCACTGTACAAAAAAAAAAATAAAAAGTTATCAACTCTGAAATATTTCATGAAGTAACATATGATAGTGGTGATGTATGTAGGAAGACGTTCAAGCTGCACTGAAGGCATTGGCAAAAAAAAATAAAGCCCCAAGAATATATGCGATAACAACTGGCAACTGGCAGTTACAACTAACAGATGCAACCCTGGATGTGTTCACCAGTCTGAGCCAGGAAATTTGGAAGATAGCTACCTGGCCAAATGAATGGAAGATATTAATATTTAGACCCTTTTCCAAGAGAGATAGTTCAACAGAATGTGTAAATTATCAAATAATATCATTAATATCAAAGCCAAGCACAATATTGCTGAAGATTAACCAAAAATTGCAAGGACAGTACATGGACAGAGAACTCTCAGAGTTCATTTGGAATTCAGGAAGCCATGGTACCAGAGATAGCATTGCTAATGAGAGATGGACCTTGCCTTCAAACAGAGAATACCAGAAAAATGCCTGTATGTGTTTTATTGACTATAATAAAAGGCATTTGAGTATGTGGATCATAATAAGCTATGGCTAACATTGAGAAGAATGGGAATTTCAGAATACTTAATTATCCTTCTGGGAAATCTATATGTAGACCAAAAAGTTGTTGTGCATGCAGAGCAAGCTTCAAATAAAGAAAGATATGTGTTAGGGCTGTATTCTTTCTCCATACGCATTTAATTTGTATGCTAAGCATTCCAGAATGATAGCTATGGAAAGGAATTAGATCTTTTGTTCATACAGTCACTATGAGTCGACCTCAACTTGATGGCAATCATCAACAACAACAAGCATTCCAGAAACCGGACTCAATAAAGAATATAGCATAACATTTAGAAGAAGACTTGTCAACAGCCGGCATCATACAGTTGATACAACTTTGCTTACTGAAAGTGAGAATGGCTTGAAGTGCTTGCTGCAGAAAATCGAAGACTATAGACTTCTATATGGATTGCATCTCAACATCAAGAAAACAAAAATTCTCATCACTGGGTCCTAAGCAACATCATATTGTTGTGTACTGTTGAGTCAGAATTGACCATAGCTGACACTCTGGTGTGTTTTCCGAGGCAGTTAATCTCACAGGAGGAGATTATCCATTCTCCCATGGAGCAGCTGGTGGGGTTGCCGCATAGATTTTTACCACTAGGCCACCCGAGTTCCCTAACACTATGTTGTTGTTGTTGATTGTCTTCAAGTCGAGCACAACTTATAGTGACCCTATGAACAAAAGGCCTGAAGCTCCTCTACAGCCATCAACATTCATCAACACTATGATAGATAAAGAAAAGGTTGAGTTTTCAAAGATTTAATCTTGCTTGGATCCATAATTAATGTCCTTGGTAGCAAAAGTCAGAAAATGTGGAACCGTATAAAATCTGATTTCATAAAGTTATCCAAAGTCCTGGAGAAAAATTATGTCAGCCTAAAGACCAAGATCTGTTCAAGTCTTTCCAGTCATCTGTTATGCATCTGAGAGCTGGATAATGAATAAGGATGACAAGAGAAGAATTGATGCCTTTGAGCTGGGATGGTGGGGATGAATGCTGAAGATCCTATGGACTGGCAAAGGAAATGAAAGAAATGAAAGTGGAGTGGTCTTTAAAGACTAAGCTTCAGCTTACATACTTTGGGCAATTTACTAGGAGAGGCTATTCCTTTGGAGTGAGACATCATACTTGGAAAAGTGGAAGGCCAGCAAAAAAAAAAAAAAAAAGACTCCCTAATGAGATAGATTAAGCAGTGACTACCACAATCAACTTGAACATGACAGAGATTAATGAGATGGTGCAGATTGGGGCAAGGTTCAGATCCGTTGTTCATTAGCTATCTATGAACTATCCTTAAATTGATGGTTTCTAATAATGTACAGAATATTGAGCACCTTGACATAAAAAAACCAACAAAATTATAACAATAATGAGGATAATTTATTTTTCCTGAGCATCCTATAGTGAATTTTATTACCTCTGACCCTTGTGCATTGCATCTCCATCATTCAAATAACTAGTAAGTTAATGCTAAGCAGTAATAAATTAAGACATCCTATCAATATCAAGTATAGTGGGTAAATGTTGGTTGCTTCTGATGTGTATAGCTCTCAACACTCCTTTGCTTTTTGAAATATGCTCTAAATTACCTATTTTTCCATGAAAACACAGGGCTTAGTAGATGAAGGTTATTTTCAAGTAGACCACAAGGTTAAATTTATTGCTCTTCCAGATGGTTTCTATCTAATGCTTTGGATCGTAATATTGCACCACCCTGTGATCAGAACTCTAGTGCCAAGAATAACAAGAATTGGAAGTCATCCATAATGAGGGCTGCTGTTCCAGTGACATGTGAAGATTTAAGGGTCAATGCCATCCATGTGGTCTATCAGGAGCCCACTACAAAGATCTCAGAATACAAATCAATGCACAGAGCTGCTTGTCCACTCTGCTTCCGCTTGTGTCTATTACTGCACTGCTGGTCACCCCTGATCCAATGTTTTTTTTGCACTAATTTATTCCACAGTGTAGTAGGTGATGCAATTCCACCTTCCACAGTTTCTTAAAAGCTCCATAATTATTTTAAAATCAAGGAATGTAGAGCTCATAGGTTTACAAATCCAAAGATACAATTTCTTTCTATTTGAACTGACAATATAGGAGGTGACTTGAACATTTCCAACTCATTATCTTGGCAGGAAAATCAAGTGTGACATTTGTTCATCAATAAAGACTTTACCAGTGTTTTGTGAACTCAAAAGTCACAAGTCAAGTCAACTCAGCACTCAATATGGGAATGATTGACACAGATAGCATGAGAGACCAGAAATATATTTTCGTGGTGAAATATTTTGTTGTGTGATTTTGGTTTTTGTTTGTTTTAAGGGGAGTTTTTTGCCATTTTTCTGTCTTTGTCTTTTCCTTTTTGTTATTGTGAAATCAAGTAAGCTAGTCTAAAGCTAAACTGAGTTTAAGTCTTTGCTTGCTTGTTATCTAGGCTATCACAAGTTTGAATGTATTCAATTAGAATATAAGTTTCACAAGGTAGAATTTTATATGCTTTAACCATAATCTAAAGAAGACTCATACACAAGTTCAAATTAAAGGTACAGAAGGTCAAATCATATCCAGAGAAATAAAAATTTCTTCTGAGTCTATCCCACTTGAATTTAAAAACTAACACAAGAACAGGTTTGAGGCATGGAACCTTAATGAACAAAGACCAGGTGTGGTGTAGGAGGATATAAAGAATATTATACATAAGGAATGCAAAAGATCATTACAGAGATGGAGAAAGACCAAAATTGATGTCAGAAGAGACTCTGAATATTGCATGAGAGTGCTGAAAGCCACAGAAAAGTGACAGAATCAAGAAATTTAGGAGATGAATAGAAGATTTCAAAGAGCAGATACAGAAGACAAAGCAAAGTATTATAATGAAATGTGCAAGTTGCTGGAGTCAGAAAATCAAAAGGGCCAAACTCACTTGGCATTTGTTGAGGCTGAAGAAACTAAAAACAGATTCAAAACTCAATTTGCAATACTTGAAGATGCTTTGGGCAGGAAATGGAATGATCCAGGAGAAGATGCAATGAGTGTACAGAGTTGCTGTACCAAAGAAACTGGCTAACAAAGAAGAATTTTAATAAACATATAATCAAAAGGCAATGGTGATGAAAGAGGAAGTGCAAACTGTTTTAAAGGACTTGTCAAAAAAATAAAGGTCCAGGAGAAATTGACGGAATACCAGTTGACATATTTTAACAAACGGATGTTGTCCTGGACATGCATCCAGTCTTCATACCTTTTCAATCTGTATGCAGAACAGATCGTTCGGGAGGCTGCACATTATAAGGAGGAATGTGGTATCAGGATTGGAGAAAGATTCATAATCTATGTTATGCAAATGATACAACCTTCCTTACTGAAACAGAGAAGGACTTGAGGCACTTGCTGCAGAAGGTCAAGGACTGTAGTCTTCAGTATGGATTGAAGTGGAACATCATCAAGAAAAGAGATTTTTATTACTAGGCCAATTGGCAGCACCATGTTGGATGGAAAAGAGATTGAGGTTGTTAACAGCTTCAACTTGCTCAGCTCCACAATCAACACTCTTGACACTAGCAGTCAGGAAATCAAAACACACATTGCATTGAGAAAATCTGCTCTCAGGGATCTTTCCAGAGTACTGAGAAACAATGATGTCAGTCTAGAGACTAAGGTGTGCCTGATCCAGGGCGTGGTCTTTGTAATTACTTGCTATGCATCAGAAAGCTGAACAAATAACTAAGGGTGACAGAAGAAGAATCATTTCCCTTTGAGTTGTGGTGCTGGAGAAGAGTCTTGAACATACAATGGACCACCAAGAAAACAAGTAGGTCTGCCTTAGAGAGGGTGAAACTAAGTTTCTCCTTGGAAACTAGGATTTTGAAGCTCCATTTCACATACTTTGGGCATGTGGGCAGGAGAAACTGGTTGGTTCTTGGAGAAAGACATCATGTTCAGAAAAGTTGAAGAACAGCACAGAAGAGGAAGATCCCAGATGGGATGTATTGATACAGTAACTAGGGCAATGGGGGAAGATGTGCCAGTGATGCTGACTCATGACAGGGCAGTCTTCAGAGCTGTTGCACATAGGGTTGCTTTGAGTTGCAGGTGACTCAAAGGCAAATAATAACAACAATACATAGTAGATCATGTTCAATGAATATTTAACTAGTCATGTAGCCCACAGAGAGTTGCACTACTACCCCAAGGGTGGCCCTTCTTTGGGGTTTGAACCTGCTCTGTAGGAGAAAAAAATGGGTCATCTCCTCCCGTGTGGTTTACAGCCTTGGAAACTTACCAGAAGGCCAGCTATGAGTAGGTTCTGATTTTAGGGTAATGAGTGAGTCAGGGAGTGAATTAATCAAAATTGAAATCCTGAGATTTTTTTCTAGTTTTTTTTTTTCTTTTTTTACCTGCAAAATAAAATTTGAAGGTATTTTCTTTAGAATCATTTCAAACTATTGCCTAATACTAAAGAATTAGTCCTAGCTCTTCCTCTTGAATCTCTTTAAAACCCAACTCCACCAGTGGGACACTACCATTTTTCCATATGCAAAAAACTCTTTTGGATGGTTGTCTTGTGTCTTTCTGTGGCTCACAGTCCACCTATGTTCCTTCTGTTAGATAGTAGGGGAAGAGACTAACATAATGTTTGTTTCTGACATATCATATTTCCCTAGTGGATATCCTCAATCTGAACTTTAAATTGTCATAGCTTTATTATGTATGTGCATGTGAGTGTGTGTTGTGAGAGTATGTATTTACTTTTGCATGAGCATGTGGTATGTTTCTGTTTTGTGTTTTCCTTCTTTACATATTAAAAATTGAGGCTTGTCAGAGACAGTGAGATTGGTTCAGGATAGAGCAGGCTTCAGAGATATTGTGAATAGGGTCATTATGAATGGTAGTCAACTCCATGCACACAACAACTACAACAACATAACATTTTTTGTAACACAAAATGACAAAGCCTATTATGGAAGAAAGGACAGATCTACAATTGAAAATTTTTTTCTTTGTGATTGCTTTCATTTTGAATAATTTGCAGCTGGGTTCATACTATTGGAGGATGTAGAAGCTTGGTGCTTAGGAGATATTTTCTCCTGTTGAGTGAATTTATTCGAGAATTAAAGAATCATTTATTGCTGCTCGTCTTTGCTTGTATCCTAGGATGTTTTTGTTTATTAAAACCATGTAGCTTATTAGCACTTCTTTCTGTGCAGACCCCAATAACAAGAGGACAAACTCAACCCCTTCCCCCTCTTCTCTTCCCAGAGCAAGTGCTGCAAAACCCGCTCAGCAGAACAGCCTCGTCACCTGAGGAAGCACTTATAGAGCTGACCTTAAAGAGCAATTTCAGTCAGGAGTAGAGAGGCTCAATTGTTCATAAACCTGACATTTATTACTTGAAGATTCGTTCTCTACAGTACATGCTGCTCTTTACAATTTTATCAAATAAAGTGCTCCTTTCATCAGTGCCCCATTTTCTCCTATAAGCTGCCTCCCACCTCTTCCTGCTCCCACCTACCCATTGGCTCTGTGTGAGGCAGCAGCATACAACTTTGTGGTCATCAGCAGACCCAGCCTGGCATCCAGAGCAGAGTGTAAACCTTAATGCTTCTTTCTTCTACTTAGACAACAATTAGAGAGATGGATTAGGATATTTGGATATCATTTTTTTCTGCAGTGAAGTGTATCTGTTTTTATTCATTTTTTTTTCTTTCTGGTAGGCTAGAGGCAACAAGCCATGCTACAACCTCAAAATGATGCAGTTTGCATCCACCAAAGGTTGTGTGGGAGAAGGATGGGCAATATCCTCCCATCTGATTTACTGCCTCTGAAAACCCACTGTGGGATCAGCTTTGAGTCGGTTCTGACTTGACAGCAAACATCAACATGTTAGACAAACACTTGGAATCAATCTGTTACAAATATTCAGAGTAACTCAGATGATTTCTAACCATGTAGAGTCAATGTATATGACCATTCTGGGTAACACAAATGATTGTCAAATGAAAACAGAGCATGGTATTTTTTTCTAGGTTGAAGTATTTTGGAGTTCAATACAGAGTCCACTTAGTTATACTATTTAAGTAAAAACCCTTAAGTAATAGTAAAATCAGGAAGGGTGTGCCCCAGGGATATATAGTTTTTTATACTTATTCAGTCTGCATGCTGAGCAAATAATTTATGAAGCTTAACTATATGAAAAAATATGCCATCAGGATCAATAAGTTGTGTTATGCAGATGACACACCTTTGCTTGTTGAATGTGAAAAGGACTTGAAATGCTTGCTGCAGAAGATCAAGGACTATAGCCTTTGATATGCGTTACATCTCAACATCAAGAAGACAAAAATCCTTGCCACTGGACCAACAGGCAACATCATGATAGGTGGAGAAAGGATTGAAGCTGTCAATAGTTTCATTTTCCTTGGCTCCACAATTAACACTCTTGGTACTAGCAGTCAGGATACATAGAGCATTAGGAAAGTCCACTTTTAGGGAACTCTTCAAATCCTGACGAACAATAATTACAGTTTGAGGATGAAGGTGTGCCTGATTCAGACTATGGTCTTTTCAATCACTTGCTGTACATCTGAGAACTGGACAATGAACAAGGATGACAGAAGAAGAAATAATGCCCTTGAACTGTACTGTTGGAGAAGAGTATTAAAAATTCCATGGGTCATCAAAACAAAACAAAAAAAAATAAAAATAAATGTCTCTTGGGGAAAGTACAACCTGAATGCTTCTTGGAGGCAAAAATGGAGATGTTTCTAGGAGTAGCTATTCCTTGAAAGAATTTGGAAATGCAATGAATCAGCAGAAGAAAAGACCAACACTATGGATAGAAATACAGACTGAAGATAGGCTCAAGTGTATCAGAGAAAATGAGGATGACTCAGGATGGGGTAGGGTTCAGATCTGTTGTTCATAAAGTTACTATGAGTCATACTCGAGGACACCTAACAACAACAATAACATATAATTCTCATCTTAATTTAATTTAACCTATTGTTTTGGAACCTGGTGGCTTAGTGGTAAGGAGTTAAGTTGACACTCCAAAGGCAAGTAGTTCAAATCTACCAGCTATCCTGCTGAAGAAAGATGCACAATCTCCCATGCGAGGCACAGCCTCTGAAACCCACTAGAGAAGTAAAGAAACCCTGATGACTTAGTCCACAAGGAGTTACATGAGTAACCTAAAGTTTGCAGGACCTCTCTGGCAGTTCAAAGCCACTAACTGACTCTCCAGTGAGTTTTCTGAGGCTGAAAATTGCAAACGAGGAGATTTCTTATTTTTCCCCATGGAGTGGCTGGTGGCTTTGAATTGCCAGAAAGGCACTACCTTGGGGTGTGCAGTACAGCTCCCTGAGGGCTATGCCATCGGGACTTTCTTACTGTTTTGCTGAGTTGTGCTACTGATGTAAAGGTGATGCCTTGCTGTTGGTTTGAATTCTGTGGGGAAAAAAGAAACAATTCCCTTCTGTGCTATTTTACCTGCTGGAGAGTTAACTCAGTGTCTGACCCAACTCAAAAGCAAGTGAATTTGGGTCTGAATCCTACTTTAGGGGCATGGAAAATTCAGGATTTGTATATGGTGGTCTGAAGACAAGGAAGAGAGTAAAATGGATTGTAATGCAATTCTATAATTAACTAATTGTTACTGATGTTAGAATTGCAAAGAAAATGTGAGTGAATCCATTCCTGAATTCTGAATTCTAGATGGTTTTCAGGACTGTTAGATAATTTAAACCTCAGACAGTAGAGTTTGGGAGAACTTATAGTAGTGTTCAAAAAATACAAAAAATATTTTGTTTCAAGATGTGCAAGTGGATTGTTAATTAGGAAAGTCTGTGTACTGTAATGATACATAAACACTGATGGATGATACAGAAACCTCATAAACAAGCCAAAGTCAGGAAATGTACCTTTTTCCACATAGGACAAATATGTCTTTAAGAATTAATCTTTTGATTGCAATTTGGTGCTTTCTTGCTTAGACAACACTCATAATTCTTCACTTCTGGTTTCTTCTTTAGATTGCTTTAAGATGGACAGAGAAGATGAAGATTCTTTTTGTGATGTAATCTCAACAGAGAATGCTCCTAGATTTCAGCGATTTTCCCCACTAATGTGTTAAAATCTTTGCTATACATAATTTCACAATTGTAGTTTTTAACTTCCTAAATTGAATCCTTCTAAAATATTCTATTTGATTTTCATAGAAATAGTTATTTGCTATGATACAACAAACTTGCTGTATCATAACAAATTATTATGTTTATGATAAGCATACATGGTTGTATAAATTTATGAGATATTTAGTTAAATTATATCATTTTAACAAAAATTCCCTCTGTGATGAATTGTTTTGGAACATATATGACTAACTAGTTGCTTGTATAACTAGTAAGAGTCTCATACCTAGAAAATCTAGATAAGAAATAATTATCATAAGGCATGGGTTTGGCACATCATGGTCAACAGGCAGCTTGATGAGTACAGAACAACAGTATAACAGTTTATCTTTTATGTGGTAGCAGTTAGGAGTGATTTTGGTGTAGCCGTAACTTGAACTTGGTTTTCTAATTTCATCTGTTATTGTTAGCTATAGACTACAGACAAGTCATGTGACATCTCTGAGCTTCACTTTAAGCATGTGTAAATTCATCTGTTAGTGTTAGCTATAGATCACAGATAAATCATGTGGCCTCTCTGAGCTTCAGTTTATGCATGTGTAACTATGAGAATATCACTAACATAAACATTTGCAAGTATGTTAATAAAGAACATGAACATGTATAAAAAAACACACACATATACACATTTAAGATGCTTTTAAGAACAATCAAACACACTAGTATACACAATTGTTATTCTAGTTATTATAAAATGCTCTACAGCATTAAAATGTTTATTTTTAAATTAATTCAAGCTTAAAAATATGCAGATTTGATACAATCTCATAAGTAAACCCATCAAAAATTTTTTCTACAATGAACACTTTATCCAAAATAGGATAGAAAACATTAGCTCGAATGTGTATTATTTTCTTATGATAATTTCAGAGTAAACTATGGACATTATCGACATTCCATAGTGTATTTCTAAGAATGATATGTTTCCTGCAGTTTTCAAATTAGAGTATTTAGCCTTCATACAATACTGTTACTTAACATAGTTAATATTTAATTAGTGCGGTAATCTCAAAGGCACATGATTCAAAGCCACCCCTACTCTGCTGGAAAAGAATAAGCAATCTCACCCTCTATGATTTACTGTCTGAAAATCTGCTGGAGGGTCAGCTATGAGTCAGGTTCAACTCGACAGCACACACAAATAACAACGAGTAATGCTATTTTTTCACACTTACCTTAACTAGATAGAGCACAGGATCACACATTTTATTTATCTGTCATGTCTGTTTAGTCTTAGCCATTTATTTGTGTTTCAAGACAGATATTTTTGTAGATGTTGACATTTTGCTGAGTGACTCTTAAATTGAATTTAAGTTACGCATTTAGTAACACAAGTGCTATGTATCTGCTGTATCTTTCTTAGAGCATCACATTGTTCTTGTATGGTGCCATGAAATCACAGTAAGAGGCATTATTGGTTAGTAGTATTAGTAGTAGTTACAGTAGTAGTTATTGTGCAGAGAGGTTTTTTTTGGGGGTTTCTTTGTTGTTGTGCTAGGGTTTTCTTGTTTCTTTGGCTTTTGGGTTCTTTTGCTTTGTTTTTTTGTTGTTGTTAAGGTGATATTTGTTAAGAATAGCTACTATAAGTTTAACATCCTTTTGTTTCTAGTAGCCTCCTGGTAAGACACACTGCAAACAAAGAGGCAGAGGATTTAAACTCACCAGCTGCTCTGCTGGAGAAAGAGGAACAATCTCATCTCTTGTAATTAACTGCTTCTGAAACTACCTATGAGGATTGTGTTGTTGTTGTGGTTTTATTTTTTATGTTGAGGTGTGATCAGTACTGAAAACCATGTTGTTGCTGTGTGCCATTAAGTCAGAATGCACTCAGAGCTAACCATCCAGTAAGTTTTCTTTTTTGTACTCTTTTTTTTTTTAAAGTTTGTATTGGTTTGCATACAAAATTTGTATACATTGTGTTTCATGCATTACTTCATTCACATTCTATTTTATAAGATCATTCATAGACATTGTGATTTATAAATCACCATTGATCTATGCCTACTATTAACCTATCTTTTCAGGTCACCATTAGATCTTTCCTAATCCTATTACCCCTCCATCAGTCCACCAAATTCTGTCATCCCATCAATTCCTCCCCTCTCCAAACTCCACCTGCTTCCTCCCCTCCTCTTACCCTTTTGGACTTTAGTACACATGCTACTAGTTATCCTTCTATTTTTACAGTAATAATCTAATGCACTATTTATTGTTATGACACTGAGTTAGTTCACTCAGCATAATGTTATTTGGCCTCTCTCATGTCATACCGTATTTTATAAAGTCATTGCTCTTTAGTACTGCACAGTGTCCCTTTGTGTGAGTGGGAAATGTTCAATCCATCTGTTTCCTGATGGACATCTGAGCTGTTTCCATTTCCATCCTGTAAGTTTTCAGAGACTGTAAGTCACACAGGGGGATAATGTCCATTTTTCTCCATTGGAGTTGCTGGTAAATTAAAACTGCCTCCCTTGAGGTTGACTACACAGCTTTATAGCCACTTAGCCATCAAAGCTCATAGTTGTAATTTCCACACATTATTGTGGTCTTTTCCTCAATCTTCATATGCACACTTTCAATATTAATAGATGTAGCATGCACTTTGATTGCTTCAGAGGTTACTTGCCAATATTTGAGGACCTAATTGTTTCTCACCACTGGACCAAATGGCAGCGTCAGGATGGATGGTGAAGAGATTGAGATTGTACACAGCTTTAGTTTGCTTGGCTCCACAGTCAACAGTCTTGGCACCAGCAGCCAGGA
>NW_006399870.1:6960092-6989897 GCF_000299155.1 Elephantulus edwardii
GGACAGAGCAGAGTTTAGGGCTGTTGTACATAGGGTCACTATGAGTCGCAAGCGACCCGACGGCACATAACAACAACAATTGTTTCTTTCACCTTCAGATTTCAATTTGTCCACACAGTGTTCTACTTCTTTTCCTTTGCCTCCAAGTTTCAAAGTCTTGCTGAGCTTGAAGATCTGGCTGGTTCAGATGGTACTTTTGGTTTCTCAAGCCACTATGCTGCCTCCAGATACCGCAGAGCTTCCAAATCCTCCAACCTGGGTGCTTTTTGTCTTGTCTATCTGCATCCGTTTGGATCTAATGTCATTTCTTTGCTTTGCATTGCATTTCTTCCTCGGCTTCATATTCTTGTGTCTCTCTTACTCCTCTGAATACCTTCTCTTCATGAGAATCCATTTCTGTAAAAGTTCTATCTGTGCCAGGTTAACGTTCTCCCAGTATCCCAGAGCAACAATTCCATCAAAAGCAAAAATCAAATCAAAAGAGTGTTCAGATATTTCATTCTCTTCTAAAGCTTGACAATATTCAGGAATTACTTGTGCGAAGAGCTGTAGGGTTTCTAATCTCCAAAAATGTTTCTGGTTTAGGCAGTGATTAGAACCATGTACAATACCTTCATAGGCTGGTAGACATACCCTACACTTTGTTTCAACACATGTATGTTGTTTTCCAGTGTTATGAGTTTTGGAAAAGCTGCCAAGAAGCCTTCAACCTGAGTTCGGATCATCTCCACAAACAGTTGAGAAACAAAATTGCCTTTCCTGCCTTTGTGCGTGCTGCTGCTGCCAACAGCCCCATGATGAGGATGGTGGTGGGGCACACCCATCCTTCAATTCCACATAAGTTAGGAATAGGGCTGGGGAAGGGGAGCCCTTCAGGATCTGCTGGGCCCCTGACACTACTCTTTCTCCTTTGTCCAACATCACTTATAGTTGTCCTTGGATCATCTTAGGCAAATATTGTCAAATTCTCTTCACTTTCAGCAAGAAAGCTTATCTTACTTACATATCAAAAGATCTGTCTCCAATCCTCCTGCTGTGTTCTTTATTTATTCAGCCATTCAGATTGAATACTTACAGTGAAAAAAACACAATCCTGAAACACATTTTACCAATTTTAAACTTCACAACATACTCTTTTTAGTTCAATTATCTTTTGATCTGTAAACAGGTTGTTGTTGTTGTTGTTCTTAAGTGCCATTGAATCATAGGTGACTCATAGCAACCCTATGAATGAAAGAAAGACCTAAACACTTGTATAACTTTCATCATTTATCCATGTTAATTGAGTTTCTAGAGGCAAGCCATTTTGGAAGTGGATGCCACTCCTGCTTCTATGCTTGTTTTAATTGAGAAACCCCACAAAACACTGTCCACCATCAATAACCATTATCACATTTGGCGCATCAGTGTCACAGTGTTTAGCATCACAGCAACTACGAGTTACCTCTGTACAGCAATGCACAGACCAGTGCTATACCACTTAGAACAATGCTTGACAAAAACAATAAACCAGGCCAAAGGGCTGCAGGTCTGAGGGCCCTCATGGGTTTTTAAATAGAAGGTCTTACCGCATCACCTCACTTTCCTTAGCAAATCAACATTCCACCTTACTTTTCACCAATCCCAGCCAACGTCTACACAAATACAATAAAGTGTTTTAGAATTCTTATTATTCAACAATGTTATCCAGAATAGGTTATGTTCCTTGCAGTCAAATGAATTTACATAGTCAATAAAACACAAGTAATAAAATCCTAGTGTTCTCTTTTTTCAGTTAAGATCCATCTAACCTTAGCATTGATTTCATTAATTCCAAGTTCTTGAGAAACTCAGTCTGAATTTTGGACAATTCCTTTTTCATTTGCTGCCACAACTATGTTTTTAAACATCTTTAGCAGCATTTTACTTAAATGTGAGAATAATGATAATTTGGGAAATTCAACTAAAACAATTTTCTTTGTAATGGACAAAAATATGGATCTCTTCTAGTTAGTGGATCAATTAATTTCTTCTAAATGTTTCATCATACACTAATGAGCACATCCAGCATCACATCTGTTTGTTGAAACATCTCAGTTGATACCACATCAATTTCTGGACAATGACTAAGAATGATAGAAAGAGAATTGATGCCTTTGAGCTGTGGTGCTGGAGAAGAATGTTGAATATTCCATGGATTGCCAGGAGAACAAACGTGTTCATCTGGAGATGGTGAAACCAGGCTGCTTTTTGGAGGCAAAGACTCTGAGCTTTGTCTGACATACTTTGGGCATGTTGCAAGGAGGGATCATGCTTGGAAGGGTGGAGGGACAGAGAAAGAGAAGAAGACCATCAATGAGATGGATTGATGCAATTATTGGGGTAACGGAAGTAGGTGCGTCAAAGACAGTACATTTGGCACAGGATAGAGCAGGTTTCAGGGCTATTACACATGGGGTTGCTATGAGTTGCAAGTAACTCCATAGCACATTATAATAACAACAACAACATCATTACTAATATCACACACTAGCAAAATCATGCTGAAGATTAACCAGTAATGATTAGAACAGTACATTGACAGGGAACAACTAGAAATTCAAGCTGTGTTTAGAAGAGATCTTAGCACTAGAGACAATGTTGCCAATGTCAGATGGATCTTCACAGAAAGCAAAGAGTACCAGAAGCATGTCTATCTGTGTTGACTATGCAAAGTCATTTGTGCAGATCATAGCAAATTGTGGCTAACCTCAAGGAAAATGGGAATACCAGAATACTAAATTGTGCTTTTGTTGTTTGTTATGTGCTGCCCAGCTAGTGAACCATAGTGACCCCTATGCACATCAGCTCTGAACCCTACCCTGTACTGAGTCAGTCTCACTAATTCCAATACACCAATCCTCATTGCCCCAATTAAGTATCCACCCATATCATCTCGGGTCTTCCTTTGCTGCACTGTCCCTCCACCCTTCTCCAAGTTCCAGTCTTTCCTGGCCACGTACCCAAAATATGTGAGACGGAGCTTCGAAATCCTAGCCTCTAAGGAGAGACTTGATTTCACTCTCTCCAAGACAGACCTGTTTCTTTTCTTGACAGTTCATGGTATGTTCAAGATTAAACTAGCACTATCGTAAAAAGGCATCGATTCTTTTTCTGTCATCCTTAGTTGTTGGCCAGCTCTCTGTGACACATAGAAAGTAACTGTGATGACCATGGCCTATATTAGGCACATCTTGGTCTCTAGACATCGTTGTTTTTCACCACTCTGGAGAGATCCCTGACAGCAGGTTTTCCCAATGCAATTTTCCTTTTGATTTCTTGACTGCTGCTGGTTAGTGTTGATTGTAGAGCTGGGCTAGCTGTAATTGTTAAAAGCTTCAATCTCTTCTCCATCTATCATGGTGCTGTCAGTTGACCCAGTGGTGCAAATTTTTGTCTTCTTGACGTTGAGCTTCAATCCATATTGAAGACCACATTCCTTGACCTTCAACAGCAAGCATTTCAGTTTCAACAAGCAAGGTTTTGTCATTTGTATAATGTAGGTTGTTGATTAGCCTTCCTCCAATCCTGATATCATGTTCCTCCTCATAAAGCCCTGCTTCCTAAATGATTGATTGTGCTTAAAAAAAATCTATTCTTGGACCAGGAAGCGGTCCTCAGAACAGAGCAGGGAAACATTCCATGGTTCACAGTCAGGAAAAGAGTGCATGAGGACGTATCCTGCCTTCAGACCTTTTCAATCTATATGTAGAAGAGATCGTTAGCAGTGTCAGTCTCTTCACTTGCTATGTGTTGTTGTTAAGTGCCATAGAATTTATCACAATTCATAGTGACAGTAGGAACAAAAGACCTGAACCTGTTCTTTAATTATTGTTGTTTTTCTAAGTTCACAGAATTTCCAGAGACAAGTTGTTTAGGAAGTAGACACCACTCCTGCTTCCAAGACTGTCTCAATCTGGGAACTCCACCAAACACTGTTCACCATGGATAACCATTATGGCATTTGACACACTAGTGGCACAGTGTTCAGCACCACAGCAACTCAAGTTACCTCAGTAGAAGAATGTTCATATCAAACGCAATTAACATCAACCAACTTTTAATTATCCAGGCTGGTACACCAGACCCTGATTGGCTCTAAACAAGAGGCTTCCAGTCCATAGCTCATCGTTAACCAAGTCCAGCAAATCCAGTCAGCTCACACACAGTTGTGGACAAAAGAAAAATGACCAGTCCACTCCTTACCTTCAAACAAAACAAGAAGAACCTACTTTTCATAATCTAATGGCTTCACATATGCGACTATCATTTCCTCATTTCACTCATTTTGTCTCCTTGTAAAAAATCAGCTGATCATAGGTAGATGGGTTGATTTATACATGCTAAATTCTAGTTCATGATCTATGTGTCTGTCATTATACCATTATCATGTCTTGATTGTTGT
The DNA here is from genome assembly GCF_000299155.1 of Elephantulus edwardii. Lineage (NCBI taxonomy): Eukaryota > Metazoa > Chordata > Mammalia > Macroscelidea > Macroscelididae > Elephantulus > Elephantulus edwardii. The sequence continues at coordinate 6,964,516 of NW_006399870.1, forward strand.
TGTTGTGTACCATCAAGTTGGAACCGACTCTTAGCTGGCCCTGCGATGGGTTTTCAGAGACAGTTAACCACACGGAAGAGATTACCCATCTTTCCCCCATAGAGCAGCTGGTGGTTCCCAACCAAGTGCCATCAGCATTTGCAGCACAGCTTCCTGCCACTAGGACACCAGACCTCCCTGCTGTCTTGATTACTATGACAAATAGCACTTCAGAAAACAAATAAGCAATCCAATAACGGACTGGGCAGAAGATATGACTAGAAGAAAGTCAAATGGCCAAAACACATCCTAACAAAAGATTGTTGATTGACTTCTCCTGTTGAATAGCTATTCCACAGGAAATCTTGTCTACTTCTGTAAAGATTTACAGCCATAAAACCTTTAGAGGAAGGGTGTTCTGGTGGCTTAGTGACAAAAAGCTGCATTGCAATCCCAAAGGCTCACAGTTCAAATTCATCAGATGCTCCACTGGAGAAGGAGGGGAAATCTCTTCCTGTGCCAATCTGATTCAATTATACACAACAAGTGTGTGTGTGTGTGTGTGTATTAAAAAAATAACAAAAAAAACACAACCCTAGGCAATAGAAATACTAAAAAATAATTTTTAAAAAAAAACCCAAAAAAGAAACAAATTAAAAAACCCCTAAAAGGCAAATCTACTCTGTGCTATAGTGATTCCTACATATAGAGTGAAAAGTGACTGGATAGAACTTAGCAGGTATCCATCCTTGAGAAGAAGCTAGATCAGCAAAGCAATCTGATACTGTCCTTTAATACTTTTCTTCTGAATGTAAGGCTATATGCTTTTACATCTGCACAATGCAAAGTGGGGAGTGAGAATGTAAGTACAGGTGTTTCTGGAATACAAATAGAAGGCAAGTATGAAGCCCTACCCTGGCCGATGCGGGGAATCAAAGCAAGGAATTACAACACATTGAGAGAAGAGGGATCTGGCAGCACAAGTGGAAAACTTTAGGCCACTTTTGAGCTCAAGGGCCCTTCGGTGTGGCTAATGGGATGGCAGGTTCCCACTAGTCATCAACTTTATGAGAAATTCAAAGGCTGTCCTCTATTTCTAAATAAGGAGAAAATTATCAGACAAAAGACATAAATCCTAATGGTGATTACATCATAATGTCAATATACTGACATATTTGACAATAATGTCAAAGATGATCTCAGATAATTAGCACATGGAAAAATAAGGATTTTTTTCATATTTTATTGCAATTTTACAGGAAGTTTGTTTTTTCATTCACTCGTTGATACACATTTATAAAAGTCCACCAGAGCAAATTAAGGTGCATGTTTGAGGCAGACTGTGTATATCTCAAAGGGAACATTTTCATAGACCCTAATCTGCATCTCTGGAAGTATTTTTGAATGTGGAAAGCTCTTCTCTGTGTCTCCAGTTTACAACATTGAAAATGGACTCAAGTAAGTCTATTTCTAGCTAATTTTCTCTGACTAGGCTTGGAAGCAGGAGTGGCATCCACTTCTGAAATAACTTGCCTCCAGAAACCCTATGAACTTGGAGAAACGATGGAAGATATACAAGTGTTCATGTCTTTTGCTCATAGGGTAACTATGAGTCATCTACTACTCAATGGCACTTAACAACAAATGATGTTGTTAAGTGTAATGACATCAAGTATGACTCAATATCAAACCTATGAACAACAAATCTCAACTCTTTTTCTGCGACATCCTCATCATCTCTGGCACACTTTAGCCCAGGCAAGTTTAGCTGGGTAAGCTAAAAGATTGTGTTACACATCTTTCCACCTATCATTGTAGCCAAGGAATCCTGAGTTCCACCCCTGATGCATCTTTATACCATAAATCCTGCGTAATTTGCTACGTGGGGTGCAGTGTAGATTTTTCTGACATGGTAACTAGAGAAGCAGAGTGGTGGCTTGTGATGAAGACTTTGGCCAAGTCATGAGTTGGGGTTTCACAACTTCTTTGAACATGTCTATGTGTTGCCTGACTATTTCACAGAAACTACAAGAACACATTTTTTTTTAAATTTCAGCAGCAAGGCTTTTTCACTATATAAAGAGTGTAAGAGATTGCAAAGAGTGAATAGGTTGTGTATTCTATATAACTTTTTTGTATATTCCCTGTAATTCTTCTTTTAAATGAAACAGCAGTGTTTTATAGAAACATAGACTAAGAAATGAGACAGCAAATATTTCTCCTAAGTATTTAATAGGGGTCTGATTCTGTGATAAGATTCTTTACATATATTACTTAGTTTAATCTTCAAAACAATCTTATAAAATAACTATTAATACTCCTATTTTACAGTTAGAGAAACTGATTCCCTAGAGATTAAAGCATATTTCATGTTCAATATGTGTGATTTCCAGCCAATATGTGTCTAAATTCAGGACTTCTATCTATAAAGCTATACACTAATCTACTGCTAGAATATTACTTCTTTGGACAGCCAGGGGGCAAATAATCAGGCTGAGGATTGACATATTGGGTTGGGGTAGAAAAGCAATGATACAGGGGGAGGAATTCAAGATAGGCATTGTCTCATTCAACCCCCTCCCACTACAATTCTATTGCATGCTGGTTGTGAGCCACAGCATATTAGTAACAACTCTTCATTCAGTGTCTAAAATCAAAGGGAAGCTGATAAGATGTATTTCTTTCATTTTCTTATTACTTTTCTCTGCCTTTTAAGAATATCTCTATATTGGAAGATCAATGCCTCCTGCTAATCAACTGTCCAATAGCTTAAAGAACATCTCAAAATACTCATTTTCATTTCCTTCTAACAGCAACTGTTATTTCCTTTGAATCTTAGATCTCTGTAGCCTTGATAGTCATGAGCCAAAGCAAGAGCCGTGCAGGCTGAATGTGTTGTCTTCATTTTTTTTATTATATTCTTGTGTTTGACAGCCACATTTCATCTATTCAGTAGCACTGATGGTCTTGTGGATAGGGCACTGTGATGCCAACCAAAAGGTATGTAGTTTTAAGCCACCAGCTGCTCTGAGGGAGAATGTTAAACACTCTTCTGCTTTGTGATTCTTAACCTCTGAAAACTCACTGGAGGAGCAGAAAAGTAGGTTTCCACTCAATGGCAATGAGTCTAGGAAGTCTACAGCCCCACTCTCTGTGGTCTCTGCCCCTCTCCAGCTCCTACTCACCCATTTCTACCTTCTCTCATGACTCATCCCATATAAAAAATAACGTGACTGTCAAGAGAATAAGCAGATCTGCCGTAAAAAGATGAAACCAAGTTGGTCCTTGGAGGCAAGGATTTTGAAGCTCCATCTCATGCGCTTTGGGCTTATTGTCTAAAGGGATTGGTCCTTGGAGAACTACATTATGCTTGGAAGGGTAGAGGAATGGCACAGGAAAGAAAGACTCTGGATGAGATGGTTTGACATAGTGGCTGGAATAATGGGGTCAATCTCAGAGACAATGAGATTTACTCAAGATAGGGCTGGTCCATAAGGTCACTATGAGTCACAAGCAACTTGGCAGCACATAACAGTAATAAAAATAACAGCATCTGATTATTTTATGAACTAGATTAGTATTTTTAACTACTTTCTAAGTATTTGAAAGTTGCACAATGAATTAGGAAGAATGAAGAATCTAGCCTTTAAATTGTGGTGTTGATGAAGTGTACTGAGAAAAAGACAAAATCAAACAAACTCACCACCAGGGTACATCTTAGGGGCAAGGAAGTGAAACTTCACTTCACTTACTCTGGGAATATTTTCAGGAGGACTAGTCCTTGGAGAAAGACATCATGCTGGAAAGGTAGAATATCAACAAAAGGGATAAGGATCTTAAAAAAAAAAAGATGGATTGACTGCCACAATGAGCCAGGTCATGACAGATCATGAGGATGGAACTTGATAAAGCTAGTTAAGATGTTTTGTTCTTAGGCTTGCTTCAAGTCATATTCAACTTAGTGACACCCAACAACAACAATAAAGATTAGAAGACACCCTTGGACACATATATATTCAATTAGTACTGTTAGTAGACTTTGTTAATTTACCTGGCTCATACTTAGTTTAAGTCAAGTGGAACAAGTCATGAACTGCATTTGAAAATTGTATCCATCAATCATCCTCAAGCAGGATTTCTCATAGCTCATAGATGAGATCTAAAAAAACAGAGTGTTAGTTTTCCAACTAATTAAACTGGTGATTTATTCCTTGCATTGGTCTAGTAACAGAAAGATTTCCTTCCATGTGCTCTCTGCTCTCACTATGTGACTTGGCTATCTCTTGTTCACTTAACTTAGTTGGTTATTCTGACTCAAACAAATTCTTTATCTCCAGTGATATTTGTTGTTGTTGTTATGTGCTGTGGAGTCACCTGCAACTCACAGCAACCCTCTGTACAACAGCTCTGAACCCTACTCTGTCCTGAGCCAACAACACCATTACTGACACTCCTATCCCCATTACTGCAGTCACTGAGCCAATCTATCTCATCAAGAGTCTTCCCCTCCACCCTCCCAAGCATAGTCCTCTCCAAGGACTGGTCCCTCCTTGCAACATGCCCAAAGTATATCAGAGAGAGCTTCAGAATCCTTGCCTCCAATGAACAGTCAGATTTCACCTTCTCCAGGATAAGCCTGTTTGTTCTTTTAGCAGTCCTTGATATATTCAGTACCCTTTTCCAGGACCACAGCTCAAATGAATCAATTCTCCTATCATCTCAAGTCATCGTCTAGCTTTCTGATACATAAGTTATCATGAAGACCATGGACTGGATCAGGTGCACCTTAGTCTCCACGCTGACATTGTCACTCTTCAGTACTCTGGAAAGGTCCCTGGCAGCAGATTTTCCCAGTGCAATTTGTCTTTTGATTTCCTGGCTGCTTGTACTAACAGTGTTGATTGTGGAGCCAACAGCGTTGATTGTGAGCCAAGCAAACTAAAGCTGTTAATAATCTCAATCTCTTCACCGTCTATTATGACGCTGCCAGTTGACCCAGTGGTGACAGCCTTTGTTTTCTTTTTTAAAAGATTTTTTTTTTATTTTATACTGGTTTAAATGCAAAGTTTGTATACATTGTTTTTCACATTGTATCTTTCCCATTCCTTTACCCACTTCTCCCTTTACCCATCACATTGTGTGACCCTATGATTACTCCTCTGCCCATCCTCACCTCTCTTCTCCTAACCTCACCCCTTTGGATTCTCACACACATTTTACTAGTTATCTATTACTACAATAATAGCCCTATACACTATTTATCTTTATGAGAATGAGTCAGTTAACTTAGCGTAACGCTTTCCATTCCCTCAATCCATAATGAAGAGTGTAGTCCTTGGCCTTTGTCAGTAAATGTCTCAGGTACTCCTCAATTTCAGTAAGCAAGGTTGTGTTATATGCTTAACTAAGTTTGTTGATGAGTCTTCCTCCAATCCTGATCCCACATTTGTTCTAATAGATACAGTCCTCCCTGATGATCTGTTCTGTACACAGATTGAAAAGGTTACATGAGTACCTATAATTTAACAATTCTTAAAACTGGAATGTTTCTTAGAAGTGAGAACTTTGAACTTTCATTTCACACATTTTGGATATATTGTCAGGAGGATCTATCTAGTTCTTGGAGAAACACAGACTATTTGGTAAAGAAGAAAGTCAACAGAAGAGAGAAAAATTTTCAGCAAAATGGATTGACACAGAAACTGCAAGAGTGTATTTAATCGCAGCAGAGATTGTGAGAATGATGTTGGATTGGACACCATCCAATTATGATGTTCTGTTGTGCATAGGGTCACCATGCATTGAGGATAGTTAGGAAGCAACTAACAAAAAGCCATCCATAATTATATTGTTGTTATTTTGGTGGTGATTGTGGATTACTCTTAATTTTTAAAATCTCATACAATGTTAGGATGTCAATAATGTAGTGCAAGAAAAATGAAGTAATCTCTCCATAATTTGCTCAAACCAACTGGGGGGGATTCAGATTCAATGTGACTGCTAATTTATGAATGAATTAATAAATCATAGAATATTTTCCTATCATTTATAGTATAATGCAGTCCTACCTGTATTTTATATGGAAAAAATAGAAATCTAAAATACTTTGTCCATCGACTAAACTGCTTTTAAAGGTGTTTAGTTTCTCAGAGAGCTCCAGTGGTGTTGTCTATTAGGAGTTGTGTTGTTAACTCAAAAGTGCTAGCCCAAAGATTTCGTAGTGCAGCTGTAACAGAAATACCACCAGTGGTTGGCTTTTTAACAAATGGAAATTTATTCATTCACAAAAAGGTGCTTCCTGTTCCTTTCCATTTCTGTTCGTAGGTTCCTTGGAAATTTTCCTTGTCATAATATCTCTATCCCTCAGTCTATACTACCCTGCTTCTATAATTGGAACGTAGTCTATTTTTTTTATAGCTCAAAAGAGATTAATTTAAGACATACCTATTCTACTGTTACTTCATTAACATAAAAATTACAGTTCTACATCTTCCATAAACTAGAATTTAGAGCATCTGTTTTGGAGAAGCACAGTTCAGTCTCAGACAAAATGTTGTGTTTTTTTCTTATTTAAGGTATTCAACTGACAAAATGCAATAAATGATTTTTAATGAGATTCCTAGTTGAATAAAGCAAATATAGCAGGTATGTTTGAATAGACTGGAAAAATCATATGGACTGAATGTTATAACATGTGTTGATTAAATTAAATGTGATAATTATATTGTGATTATGTAGAAACATATTTATAAGTTATATATTTATATAGATATACACATACTAATTATTTATGGGGTAAATACCATATTGTTGCTGGTTTGCTTGACATCCTTGAGTCAGCCCTGATTTGTAATGAGCCTATGATGTAAAACAGAACAAAATGTTGCTCACTGCTGCTTCATCTTTAATCTCTCCTTTGTGTAAAGAACTGCTTAAGTTATTGTGTCAGTCCATCTCAATGACACTTTTTCTCTTTTCCTTTTTTGTGGATCCTCTGCTTTACCAAGAACATGTCTGTTTCTAAGGATATACTCTTCCTGACAACATTCCTTTTTTTTAGCATTTCCACACCTGAAAGGTGCTATTTGTTGTATTTATATTATTTTTTAAATTGAGATTTTATTGTAAGTTTAAAAAGAAATTGAATTTCCATTCATTCACTTTTGCACATTTTCCTCCCTGTTCCTCCTCCCTCCTAGTTGGCTTTTTTCTTTGGAAAAAAGTTCTTTCATTGTTATACAGTTCCTGCACCCCCAGACCATTTTACTACGCAGCTCTTATTCTGAACTCTTGTGATACAAATAATACCTAATCATATATTCCTTTTATACAATTCTTTCCCTCATCTGTTTCAATGCCATGAAACTCTTTTCTTAGTTTCTCCCCAACTCCCTGTCAGTCCTGTTTTATAACAGTGGCATTAAACAGTATCTGTCTTTTTGTGACTGAGATATTTCACTTAGCATAATGTCCTCCATGGTCAACCATTTTGCATAATATTTCATGAGTTCTTGGTTTTTCAGTGCTGCATAATATTCTATTGTGTGAATACACCACAGCTTCTCTATCCATTCTCTTGTTGATTGGCACTTAGGTTGTTTTCAACTCTTTGCTATTGTGAACAAAGTCAAAATAAATGTGGGTGTGCATATATCTGCTTAGATGGCGGTTATGGTGTCTTTAGGGTATATTCCCAGTATTGGAATTGCTGGGTCAAATGGTATTTCTATTTGAAACTTTTTGAGAGAGTGTCATACAGCCTTCCATAGTGGTTGCACCATTTTACACTCCCACCAACAGTGAATAAGGATTCCAGTTGTTTCTCTGCAACCTTGCCAGCATTTGTTGTTTGCTGCCCTGTTAAATTTTGCTATTCTTACTGGGATAAGATGATATCTCATAGTTGTTTTGATTTGCATCTCTCTGCCAGTGAGGGGTTTTGAATATTTCTTCATGTGCTTGTTGGCCATCTGACTGTCTTCTTGGTAAAGTCTCTGTTCATATCCTGTGACCATTTTGCAATTGTTTTGTTTACTTTTATTGTGTTGTGGTACTTTTAGTATTCTATCAGTATAAATATAAGTTCCTTATCTGATGGATGTCATTACCAAATATTTTCTCCTAGTATGTGGCCTCCATTTTCACCTTGTTGGAGAAATTTTTTTATGAGCATAGGGGTTTGATTTTTAGAAGGTCCCATTCTTTTATTTTATCCTCTCCTGGTTGTAGGTTTTTCAGGATCCTTGGAAGACTGTTCATGTTGTGGATTAGGGCTTTTAGAGCTGTTTCAAGCTTTTCTGGGATGAAGTTTATAATCCTTGGTTTTAGTCTTAGGTCCTTGATCCACTTTAAATTTCGTTTTGTGCATGGTGTGAGGTGTGAGTTTTGTTTGTGTTTTCTGCAGATGGTTTTCCAATTTTGCCAACACCGTTTGTTAAAAAGGCTGTCATTTCCCTACTTAACTGATTTCATCTCCTTGTCAGAAATCAGTTGACCTTAAGCTAATTTCTAGGTTCTCAATTGTATTCCATTGATCTACATGTTTGTCATCATACCAGTACCACTGTGTCTTGAAAACCACAGCAGTGCAGTAGGATTTGAAAACAGGAAGTGAGCTGTCTCCTACCTTGTTTCTCTTTTTAAGGAGTGTTTTGCTTATTTGAGGTCTCTTTTCATTACAAATGAAGTTGAAGAATGTCTTTTCCATCCCATTGTAAAATTATATTGGTATTTGTGTTAGGATTGTATTGAATGTGTAGATTGCCTTTGGTAGGCATTTTCACAATATTGAGCCTTACTATTTATGAGCAAGGTCTAGTCTTCCACTCTGCTAGGTCTCTTTTTGTTTCTTGTCGTAATGTTTTGCAATTTTCTTTGAATAGATTCTTTGTGCTTCTAGTTAGATTTATTGCCAAGTATTTAATCTTGTGGTTGTGATAGGTGTTGTTTTTCTTAGCTCTAGTTCTATGTTCTCTTTGTCACTATAGAGAAATCCAATTGATTTTTGTATGTTGACCTTGTATTGTGCCACTTTGCTGAATTGGTCAACTATGTCCAATAGTTTTCTTGCTGAGTCTTTAGCATTTTCTAAGTATACTGTCATTCCGTTTGCTTATGGAAATAATTTATCTCTTCTTTGCCAATTTACATACCACTTATTTCCTTCTATTGTCTTATTGCTATTGCTAAGACTTCTAATTCAATATTGAATAGGAAGATAATAGTGAGCATCCTTGCCTAGGTCCAATTCTCAAAGTGAATATCTTTAACCTCTCTCCATTGAGAACAATGTTGGCTCTCAGGTTTGTGTATATACTTTTTACTATGTTGGGGTAATTTCCTTCTATTCCTATTTTATTGAGTGTTTTAATCAAGAAATGGTGCTGGATTTTGTCAAAGGCCCTTTCTGCATCAATTGACAGTGTAATATAAAACTGGCACAAGAACCGAAAATAAGCAAAGAAGCTTTTTTATTGGGAACTCTCAAGTGAGTTTTGTTATCCCAGGGCAGAGCATAGCAGCAAAGAGCAGAGAAGTTGCACATGGTCTGGAGGTGAATTGGCTTTTTAGCCACTTGGTGGGAAGGGGCTGTCTCTTGGCAGAGGACGTGGTCGTGCAGCTCACTGATGGGTAGCACCTGCTGGTGCTAGCTGCTGATGCTGTTGGGTGGGAACTGGCTATTGTAAGCAATGTAGTTTGTGGCATTATACAGTGAGGTAGGTTGTTGTATCAGATGGCTTGGGAAATCCCTTTTGTTCCTTCAATTTCCTTGAGACCATCTCACAGGATTCTGTGAGTCAGCCCTGCAAGCCTATCATCCCAACCTTTTTCTATCTATCTATCTATCTATCTATCTATCTATCTATCTATCTATCTATCTAAAATTATTATTATGTAGGGGCAATGTATTCTCTCTGTGTGCTTCCTGCTAGGGGAGGTTGTTGTGGGGATGGGGGAGAAAGGCTGGGAGATGGCTTGTTGGGCAGCTAGATATAAGGATGGAGTAACATCTGGTTAACTGCTACAAAAGAAATTTCACAGATACTAGCTTGCACAAAATTTTAGTAAGAATGGTGCTCCTACTAGAAAAACACACAAACAAACAAACAAACAAACAAAACAACCAACCCAAGATTATTAGTAGTGGACTTATAATTGGGGCTAGCCACGTCACTAATGATGATTCCCACCACCCTGGTTTTATCCTGAGGATTGTTCAGTTTAATTGTTGTGTTGTATGTCTGTCTGGATCTGTCCAGGTAATGTCAAATAAAAAGTAGGAGTCAGGATGTAAAGGAATGGTAAAGAAGGCATTCTTAAGATCAAGGACAGTAAAATTTGTGCTCTCAGGAGTTATATAAGAAAGTAAGGGGTAGGGGTTAGGGGCTACAGGGTAGATGAGGAGGACAGCCTCATTGATGAGGCATAGGTCCTGAACAAGCCTGCAAGCACCTGAGGGTTTCCGTACTGGCAAGATGGGAGTGTTACATGGGGAGTTGGTAGGTATTAGAAGACCTTGGCCGAAAGCCTGGTGATAATAGGGAGGATTCCATGATGATGAGGTTCTGAAGTAGGAAACTGTAGGTGTGACAGAAATTTAGTAGCATCTTTAAGAGAGATACAAACAGGTGGGTTGTGGGAGGCTACTATTGGCTTAGAGGTAGCCCAGACTACAGGATTAATAATATCAGGAGGTAAAGGGTGGTCAGAGGCAAAGGATGTTGATAGGCGAGAAATTAGTGGCAGAAGAAGGGGGAGGTAAGGCCCTGGAGAGAGAGAGAAATAGTGGTGCAGAGATTTTGGAGAATATCTCTACCCAAAAGGGGGACAGAGCAGGAGGGCTTAACTAAAAGGAGTGTGAGAAAAGGATTTTATCTAACACACATGGCAAGGGGGGAGTCTTGCATGGGTAAGTAGGCTTTCCTTCAATTCCCATGGCCATGACTTGGGAAGGAGTTGTGGCACCTGAGAGGGTGGGGAGGACAGGGAAGGTAGCCCCCGCGTCTATTAAAAAATGAAACAGGCTTACTGTTATAGTCACCCTGAACTCAATGATGGTAATAAGGGTCCTTGAGTCTGGGTAGCCTCAGTCCTCATCCACTAGGCCAAGGAGCTCAAGAGTTGGGACCACCAGGTGGCCATCAGCTTGTCCTCTGCTTTGAGGCACAGAGGATAAGCTTGACCTCAGGAGGCAGTCATTTCATCAGTAGTCTGGTTGCTTGTAGGCTGGGCAAGGATTTGTTGGTGGCTGGGGTGTAGGAATTCCCATGATCAATGACCTTCTAGGCCACAGCTGAAGCATGCACTCAGCAGAGTAGATTTTGAAGGGAGGTCCCATTGAGGTCCCTTTATACCTTGTGGTGCTGGCCAGATAGAGGCTACAATGGCTTGGGTCTGGAGAGCTATTTTATGTATCTAAGTATGTTTTATTGTTTCAGTTCTGTCTTTCCTGGAATTAAAAACATTAAAGATTAAGTTTACTAGGTTGTGGATGGGTATTTGTGGTCTGTCCTCAGCTTTTTTGAGTTTTTTTCTTCTGTCAGGTGCAGATTGTGTTATGAAATGGGTGGCAAAAACTGTACACCCTATTGTAGTTGAATGGTTTGTACTGGGCTAGAGCTTCAGTTAACCTATTTTAAAAGACTGCTGGATTCTCATCTGGTCCTTGTGTTATTTCTTGGGATTTGTTATAATTAATGACTTTCTGGGTGGCGCTTTGCATGCCTGCATACAGTCACACCTGTGCCTGCTTTCTTGGCCATGTTGATAGCCCCAGTTGGGCTCTGCATCTGGGACGACTACTGCACCTACAGGCATTGTCTGGTCTATGAGGTGTGTCTGGTCTGTGTATGTGTGGGCAGCTGCTAAAATGCGATCTTTTTCAGATGTGAGGGTAAAGGTGAAGATATTGTGGAAAGCATGTCAGATACGGTCATAAGCTTGTGTTACATAGCAGAATTCTTTAGTATAAAGAGTGGGGTTAGAAGAAAAGGAACAGAGGTGTTTTTTATTAGCAGACAAATCTTAGAATAGGGAAAATGGACACAAAACAACTCCTTCAGTACCTGCAACTTCCTGTAGGGGGCAAAGTAACTCAGAAGATGGGTAAAGTGAATAGCACTTAGATGGCAATCACTTGTTATGCATCAGAGAGCTGGACAATGACTAGGGAGGACAAAAGGAGGATTGACGCCTTTGAGCTGTGGTGCTGGAGAAGAGTATTGAATGTACCATGGACTGCTAGGAAAACAACCAGATTCATCCTAGTGAGGGTTAAACCAGGCTACTCCTTGGAGGCAAAGATTGTGGGGCTTCGTCTGACATACTTTGGACATGTTGCAAGGAGGGGCAGGTCTTTAGAGAGGGACATCATGCTGGGTAGAGTAGAGGACAGCGCAGGAGGGGAAGACCCTCTATGAGGTGGATTGATTCAGTGACTGGGGTAATCGGGATGGGTGCGACAGAGGCAATGCGATTGGCACAGGATAGAGCAGGGTTTAGGGCTGTTGTACATAGGGTCGCTATGAGTCGCAAATGACTCGACGGCACATAAAAACAACAACTTAGATAGCAGGTCATGAGAACGTGTGTGGAAGCTAATGGAAGAAGAAAGAGAGGGTACTGAAGTGGCAGAAGGTTTTGGATACAGAGGGGATTTGGGATGAGATGGAGGTGCAGTGGGTGCAATTGATCATCTGGGGCTTAGAAAGTAAATCTTCACAAGGAACCAGGTCATAGGGGTTAGAGTCAGAGATTGGAGAGGCAACAGAAAGAGAAGAAAGGCTTTTTCCAAGTGAGTAACACATGCACAGTGAAACAGTGAACAGAGATCTGGATGAGAGCTAAGGAACAAAAAGGCCTGGACATAGGAGACCTCCAAGTCTTTGCCTAACCTGTGACAATAGTTATCTAAGGCCATCAGTATATCAAAGTCTAAAGAGTCATCAGTTCACCAATGGAGGAATTTATTGAGTAGGTCCTGAGGCCAAGAGACAGAGCAGGGGGAAAAAAATCTATTTCTTTTTCTTTATGTCCAAGCAATTTTGTACTTCATGCCAATTAGAAAGTAAACAGCCTAGCGGCAATTTAAGGTCAAATTTAGACACTTGTGATCCCATCATCTGTCTCATCCCTGAGCAATGTGTGGAGGGACGTCAGTGTCCCAATGATCAGTGCACACAAAGAAGGAATGGTGGAAGGACAGCAAGGCAGTTGGGGCATCTCCACAGACACTGAGGACCCAGGGCTAGATCTGTTCTAGTGGAAATAGGAATCCCTGATGTGGCCACAATTGAGGACAGGGAGCCTGGTGACAGAGAAGGGAAGGAGAGCTGGAGAGACCACATGGATTTACCACTGGCAGGAGGAGGCTGGACTCTAGAGGGGTATGGTCTGAGGCAAAGGAATGCCACAGGGGACACAAGCTGCTCACAGGTTTGGCACCAGATGTAATGTAAAACAGGTGCAGAAATTGAAAGTAAGCAAAGAAGCTTTTTATTGGGAGCTCTTGGGCAAGATCCGTTGTTCCAGGCCAGAGAGGAGCAGCAAAGGACAGAGATGTCACACATGGGCTGGAGGTGAATCATCTTTTTAACCACTTGGTGGGAAGGGTTCGTCTCTTGTCAGAAGAAGTGGTTATGTAGCTTGCTGACTGGCTGCGGCTGATAGCACTGCACAACAGCAGCTGATGACACTGTTTAAGCGAGCCATCTCTTGGCAGAGGAAGTGGTTGTGTGCTGATTGACTGTCGCTTCTTGGCTAGCTGTTGATACTGTCCCGCAGGAACTGGCTGTTGTAAGCGAGATAGGTTGTAGCATCAGACAGAGAGGTAGGTTGTTGTATCAGATGGCCAGGGAAATGCCTTTTGTAGCTACTGTTTCCTTGATGTCATGTCACAGGATTTAGTAAGTCAGCCCTGCAGGCCTATCCAAGTCTAAGTTTTTTGTCCAATTTTTTTATGAGTTGTTTTTATATTTTTTTGTAGTTGTTAAATTTTAGTAGATAATTTACTAAAATTTTATCCAGAATAAGCTCAAATGAACACTTATTGCCAGTGAATCAGAATTATCTCATAATATAATCTCCTTTATGTTTCTAAAGAAGTAAATTGCTTAGAATGATGCCACTATCCCTCTTCTGCAGATGTGCTGGTGGATTTGAACTTCCAGATATGTGAGGCCTTTGCATGGGCATTCAACACTCTGTAAACTAGACCACAAGAACACACTACAATTTCTAGCACACGATAATAGTTAATAAAGAAAAAAATAACTACTGATTCTAACATGGCATTGCAATGTACCAGGAACACTTAGAGATGGTTTACACTACTTACTAGTTCATTTAATCTCACATTCTCCCTCTATTTTGCGCATCAGAAAATTAAGAGGGGGAAAAATGTTTGGAAACTTTCTTAAAATCATGGCATTAATAAGCATAAAAGTGGGATTCAAAACTAAGCAACTTTACTAAATGAATGCTTTAATGCTTTTATTTGCTATCAAGTTGGCTCTGTATGTCAGAATGAAACATTTCAGCCTTTTGGGTCCTCACAATTATTGGTATATTTAAAATCATGCTGCAGCTATAGTGTCAATCCTTTTAGTTGAGAGGGATTTTTTTTAAACTTTTAAATAATCAAATATATTAAGTAAACAAGTATTTGAGTAATGAATTTCTAGAAATTAGGTTGAACTAAAAAAAGATTATGAGATAAAGGACCTAATTGCTGACATCAGACCTTTCTTGGCTGAAAGCAGAGCATACCAGAGAGATCTTCACTTTTGTTTTCTTGACTATGCAAATATATTTGACTGTGGATAATAGCATAGTATGGGTATCAATGAGAAGAATGAGAATTCCAGAACACTAAATTGTGCTCCTGTGAAAATTGTACCTGGAGCAAGAGACAACCCTTTTAGCAGAATAAGGAAAGACTTGTATAGTTTAAAAAAATAAATATGCATTAGGGTTATATCCTTTCACTATCCTTGTTCAAAACATTTCCTGAGAAAATAATCAATGAAGATGGATCATATGACATGAAATGTGGGATCATTTTTGAATGAAAACAGCTAAACAACCTGATTTATGAAGATGAAACAACCTTGATTGCAGAAAGTTAAGAAGAATTAAAGTGCTTATTGAAGAAAATCAAGGACTATAATTTTCAATATGGATACCATCTCAGCATCAAGAGAACAAAAGACAACCACTGGAAAAATAGTCAACCTCATGAAAAACTGAAGTTATCAATTATTTCATCTTACTGGGATCCACATTAAAACTTACTGAAGCAGCAGTAAGAAGTCAAAGGAAGACTTGCACTGGGCAAATAAATCTACTTCCAACTACCGCTTCAAAATGTTAATGAGCATGGGTGTCACTTTAAAAATAAGATGTGGCTGATTAGAACTATGACATTTTTAATTGTTTCATAATACACATGAAAATTGGAGAATAAATAAGGAGCTCTGAATAAAAATTGTGAATTTGAAAAAGAATGTTAACTTTGTCATGCCCTCTCAAAAGAGCAAACCAGTCTGTATTGGAAGGAGAATATCCAGAGTGTTTCTGGGATGCAAGGATCTTGAGACTGTCTTATATACTTTGTGTATGTTATGTGAGATACACATCCCTAAAAAATTATAAGTCCATTTAAGTAGAGGAAGACTCTCAATGAGATAGATGGATATGGTTACTGCAAATAAAAAGCATGGACATAGTAGAGTTAGTGAGGATTTACTTATTACTATGGTAAGTGCTTGAAAATAGAAGTCCATTGTGATTAAACTGTATTAATAGTGTCACTTATATAGACTTAAAGTTATGGGAAAAAATATGACTTCTATGAAAGTCTGCAAGTAGTTTAGAAAATGAAGGAACATGGCAACGAAGAGCTATCTGAAGTCAGAAAGCATAGAATCTTGTCATCAACATGACTCTATACTTCATCATACAAGTTTTGTGAGGCCATTTCATTGCTATAGATTTTTATGCTGGAAAAACAAGTCAAGATTTGATGCAGGGCTTTGTAAATAAACAATTACAATAATACAAGAAAAACATGATAGTAGTTCCAATTATTATAGTTATTATGGAAATGGAGAAAGGGAGAGAAATGTGATGTATATTAAGGGATGGAGTATTGAGACCTAATATATCCTCAGGAAATTCTCAGGAAGAATATATATTTCTCCTCTTTCAAAACATATATTTATCAATAAGATAGAAGATAGATAGATAGATAGATAAGATCAATCTTCACTGAAAGCAGAGTATATCAGAAAGATGTTTATCAGCATTTCATTATTTATTCAAAAGAACTCAACTGTGTGAATAATGAAAAAATTATGGATAATATTGAGAAGGGGAATTCCAGAATATCTCTGTGTGCTCATGTAAAATCTCTACAAACCAAGAATCAATTGTCTGAAAAGAACATGAGAAGAGTGTATGGTTTAAAATAAAAAATAGTGTGTATCAGGGTTGTGTTCTTTGTCCATTTTTATCCAAACTGTATACTGAGAAAATAATTTAAGAGGTAGGACTATAGGATTGGAAGGTGAAGGACTCACTGTGGAAGATCAAAGATTACAACCTAAGAAAACAAAATCTTCACCACTGGACAATCATGATACATGGTGAAAAGATAGAAATTGTCAATGGTTTATTTGATCCATAACCAACACTCATGGTAGCAGAAGTCAAGAAATCAAGAGACACATTGAGGGCTAGGCTCTGTTGGAAGCTTGCATTTTGAATTGCTTTCAGGTATCTCTTTTTATAGACATAATCTCTGGACATGGACAGGAACAAGAACATGGCCATCATAAAATGAAACTTCCAGATTATATGAGATGGAAAATAGAAGGAGCACCATTAGAAACTGTCCAGAAGCTGGCTCCATGAGGGCTGAGGGATCCATGGGTTCATAATGAAGCTAAGAGAAACATGACTGGATTTGCAATGTTTCTTTCAGAGTGCAATAGTGAAAGAATTCAAATGGGGATTTGTGACATTTGTGGTAGCTGCAAGAATGGAATATTTATTGGAATTCCAGGATAAAAGTAGCAAGCATCACTGAAGATAGTACTTTCTGTATGCTAAGCAAATACTCTGGAAGCTGAACTTGAAGAATGTGGCATCAAGATTGGAAGAAGACATGAACATTACAATATGAGGTAATACAACTTGCATAAAATGAAGACTGCAAGCACTTAAACATAAAGTCTTCTGTGTGGATTACATATCAGTCATGAGAAAACGAAAATATTCACTACTGAACCAATAAATATGATGAACAGAAAAGATTGACTTTAAGGATTTCCTTTTACTTGGATTCACAATCAATACTTGTGAAAATAGCAGTCAAGATATCAGCTAACATATCACATTGAGCAAATCTGTTGCCAAGAACTACTTTAAACTGCTGAAGAGCAAAGATGTCAATTTAAAGTCTAATGTGCACCTGACTCAAACCATGCTGTTTAATTACTTTATAGGCATGTGAAAGTTGGAAAATAAGTAAGGAGAATCGAAGACAACTTAATGTTTTGACCTTTTATGCTAGTGAAGAAAATTGAATAAACTGGACTGCCAAAGACAACAAACAAATCTGATTTGAAGTATGGCCAGGGTGCTCCTTAAAGACAAGGACGGTAAGACTATGTCTCACATACATTGGCTTGTTATCAGAAAGGCCCAGAATCTGGTGAAGGATATCAGCTTGTAAACGTAGAGGATCAACCAGTGTTCAACAACAGACTGACCCTCCAGCAGGTTTTCAGAGGCAGTTAATCTTATAGGAGGAGATTCCTCTCCCACAGAGCTGGTGGATTCAAACCACATGCCTTCTAGATTGCAGTTCGGTTTCTTGCCACTGGGCCACCAGGGCTCCTCATGGCAACTCCAAGCATAACAAATTGAAATCTCATCTTATCCTGCACCGTTCTTACAATCTCCAATATACTTAATGCCATTATCACAGTCACCATATCAATACATCTTGTTGAAGGCATTCCTCTCCTTTGCTGAATCTATTTTTTTTAAAGTATGATGACCTTTACCAAAGTTTGGTTCTTCTTGATAAATATATAATATGAAATTATTGCATATTACAAATATTTTATATAATAATTAGTTTCTTCTTCCAAATGCTACTCACTTAATTAAAGGTTAAATTATTAGCTACCACAAACTTTATTACATTGAATTGCCTTTGATAAAGATAAACCATTTAAGAAAATAATTTAGGGACTTCAAAAGGGGTGAGGATATTCTTGTCTCAAGGTCTGCATATTTTTCTGTTTAATCTCATTATTAAAAAAGTAAAAAAAAAAACCCAACAACTTAAAATATGACCTCCAAATTACAGAGCTAATGGAAAAAATTTTGAGTTATTACTGAAGATTTGTGTTTCTTGAATGTTACAAAATAAGGACATGATGTATATTTAAGACGTGAGTCAACAAGATATGACTGATCAAGAAATGTATAAATATTCAAAAGGGGACGGAGAAGAGGAGCAGAAAAAAGGGGAGGGAAAAATCAGTAGGGCAGCAGTGGTTGATAGATGGGGGAGGTGAAGGAATAGGAAAGGTGTAGAAGGAACTTGAAGAGATGGGTGATAATAGGCATACATCAATAGTAATTATATATGAATGATTATATAAAACACAATGTACATAAATTAAGCACAGTGTGTATGAATTATTTTAAGCAAACAATTTAAAAAAGAAGATAGAGGAAGATATACGTCAGAAGGCTTTGCACCATTTGAACAACTCTATTTTGTGGTTTAAAAATTAAAAGAATAATTATTTTAAAAATTAAAAAAATAATATGTCAAACATATGTTAAAGCATAATGAGAGAGAGAGAGAGAGACAAATGGAATTGGAAAAATCTGTGTTGTTAAGTATTTCTCCAGTATTTAAGAATATCTATGTTATGGTATTTTCAATTGCTTTTTCTACATCAAAACTTGGATTGTGAGAAGACTGAAGAAGAATTAATGTCTTTGAAATGTTGTCTAAGGGTTTTGAATATGCCAACAACTGCTAAAAGAATGATTTCTGTGGTCTAATGGTATGGAATTGTACTGTCAATCAAAACATAGGCAGTTTGAACTCACCAATTGCTCTCTGAAAGAAGATGGGCAATCTTTTTTCATGCAATTTGCAGCCTCTGAGAACCCTCTGGAATCTCTGCTGTGAGTCTCCAATTTTATGGCAATGATGTTTCTTATGGACTATAACTAGAGACAAAACTGTCTTGGAGGAAGTACAAGCAGAGTGCCCTTAAAGGAAAGGATGATGAAACCTCATTTCACTTACATTGGGCATATTTTCAGGAGAAGTCAGTCCTTGGAGAATAACATCAGCAAAATAGAGGAAGATCCTCAACAAGAATGATTGACACAGTGATGACAACATTGGGCTTGAGCAAGAAAAATATCAAGAAGATGGTGCTGGATAGGGTAAGGTTCAGACCTGTTGTGTATAGGGTAACTATGTCATAGCAGACTTGAAAGCACCCAACAACAACCATATCTCTCTATCATTGTTATGAAAGCTGTGATTAGGATACAAGTCCTGTGATGAATAAAAAGGATATATATATATATTTACAATGAAAATAATTTTTTTTAATTTCTTTTTTTATTATTATTTTGTGTGTGTGCGCGCGCATACCGTCAAATTGGATCTGACTGGTACAGGAGGAGATTGTCCCTCCTTTCCCGGCAGAGCATCTGGTGAATTTGAACTGTGCACCTCTGGGATTGCAGTGCAGCTTCCTGCCACTAGGCCACCAGAGCTCTCCTGAAAATTATTTTTTAACAAATCATAGTAAACAGGTTTAGAACTAAATTCTTTTTTAAGAAATCCAATTGTATGTTAATGAATCTCCTTTCTAGGCTCTAGAGGATCAAGCTTTAGTTTGCTTGGCTCCACAGTCAACACTCTTGGCACCAGTAGCCAGGAAATTAAAAGACGTGTTGTGATGGGAATGTCTGCTATTAGGGACCTCTCCAAAGTACTGAAAAGCAGTGGTGTCTCTCTGGAGACTAAGGTGTATCTGATACAGGCCATGGTCTTTGCAATCACTTGTTATACATCAGAGAGTTGGACAATGACTAAGGAGGATAGAAGGAGAATTGATGTCTTTGAGCTGTGGTGCTGGAGAAGAGTATTGAGGGTACCATGGACTGTTTGGAAAACAGATTCATCCGGGAAAGGGTCAAACCAGGCAGCTCCTTGGAGGCAAGGATTCTGAGGCTCCATCTAACATACTTTGGACATGTCGTAAGGAGGGACTGGTCCCTGGAGAGGGACATCATGCTTGGTAGTTTGGAGGGACAGCACAGGAGGGGAAGGCCCTCTCTGAGGTAGATTGATTCAGTGACTGAGGTACTTTGAATGGGTGTATCGGAGATGGTGCAATTGGCACAGGACAGAGCAGAGTTTAAGGCTGTTGTACATAGGGTCGCTATGAGTTGCAAGCGATTCGATGGCACATAACAACAACAGAGGATCAAATTAAACTATTTTCTCTGTATTTCAGTAGGATGGGTTTCTTCATGTTCACGTCTAAGGAAATTAATTGGGTTTTTCTCCAAAGCTCTTTAACAAATAATTTAAAAGATAAATATATATTTTTTGGCATACAAATAATTCTGCTTATGAGTCTTGATTATAATGTGTTGAAGAAAGCCTGTAAGTGATCTTGGAACTGAGGTTTCATATAAAATTGTCCTGCTTGGGTGCAGAATGTTTTTGGAATATTAGATTAGGGTTTGGGTTTTTTTTTGTTTCTTTGTTTGCTTCCTTTTGTTTTCCTTTTAAGGAAATGATTTGTATGAAGCAGTAATAAAATTTAAAATGCACTTTTAGTTAAAATATTATCCTAGCTGCACAAAGTTCCCTCTTCCCTTATGCAGACATAATTTTTTACTGTACTCTAGGCTTGGTCTTTTGTTTCTTTGGTGTAAACCTCTTGCTCATAGCTAGTATCCCGTGTCTAGAGTATTCTATGATATCATGTGTCTTTTCAATACTAAGTGTGCATATGGGTTAATTAGATCAAATGTCCAATTCCAAATCTGCTCATAAAATGCAGAGTGTTACTGGCTTTTGTTTTTGCTTTTTTGTCTGGTTTTTCATCGTTTTGTAAGCATGTATGCTAGGAATTAGAAATGGTGTACTTTCAATTTCCAATGATCAAAATATTAGCTGACGCTTCTGTTTCTCACAATGATAAAATACTCAAGTCAGTGACAGGTATACAGACTCAGAAAGTAAGCTGTGATTAATACTATAGGGGTTTAGATACAGACAGAACTTGGGAGAATTTCAGCTTTGTCATTTTTCCTGACCTTGGCCAAGTTATTTTGCCTTTTCAAAGTTCTATTTCCTTACTTAGATAAAGGGACTAATAATTCCTATTGCTTATAATTATAGTAATATTAAATTATAATATAAATTTAAAGTTATTTCATGGCTAGAAGAAAATAAAAACAACAGAGCAAATGTGTATTAAGTGAAAGTTTTTAATGTAACTTGAGTTTGATTCCAAGTGGATGGAGAATCTGAGATTTGAAGTTTATGGACCATATTTAGTCCAAAGTCTTCCAAGTATAAATAGTCCCAAATTTATTGGATTCCATTGCAACAACTCTCTTCTAAGTTATTTTTGACAAAAGCTAAATATTTTCTTAATTATTTCAATTTTCACTGTTATTGATTGCTTTTTCATCAGTATCATTATAAATTTAATTGTTGAACACTTAAAGATGCTAATACCAGACAATTATGCACTTAATTTGTCAATTTAAACTGCCTACATTTAATCTCTTGAATCTCTACTTTGTCATATACTTGTCACATTTGACTTCAATATGTATCAGCTCTTCCTTCAGTCTTCTCTTTCTCCCTAACTGACAATTCGATTTTTGCTCTATATTCATCTTTTTCTATATTCTCATATATTCACAAATATGCATTGAATATTTTATATTTTAAGGTCAATTTCTATATTTGAATACAAATTTCCCATTTTTTTTAGTTTAATCCCAGGACTAACAACTTAGTTACGTACTTGCAAAATATTAATAATTAAAAATTCAATGGAACACAATTCTACTCTGATACATGTAGAGTCATCATGAGTTAGGGTCAATTCAATGGAAACTAATGTTTTACTTTGTGTTTATTTTAGTTCTTTTATCTTAAACCCTGTGTGAACTCATCAGAAAGTCATACCAGCCCTACCTTAAAAATATATTTTCTACAAGGAGATTAAATCAGTTAAGAGGAAAAACTGCAGCTTTTTTAACTAACAGTGCTGGCAAAATTGGAAAACTATCGGTAGAAAATTCAAACAAGACCCACATCTCACATCATAAGAAAAAAACAACTCTAGGTGGATCAAGGACCCACAAGTCAAATCAAAGATTATAAACTTCAACAGAAGCCCTAATCTACAATATGAGCCGTCTTCTGAGCATTGTGAAAAACCTACAACCAGGAGAGAACAAAATGCACTAAAACTTTGTTCCACTTTTGTATTCTAAGACACTGTCAGTGTGTTACTGGAAGCTAATGCCAGTGTCATCGAAGGTGAATAGGTTTCAGAGAAGCTTCCAGACAAAGAAAACTAAAAAAGCAGGACTGGACTTCCACTTCAGAAATAACAGGCCTTCAAAAACCATACAGATGGGTAACGGAAGAACATTGTTGGATATAGTGCCAGAAGCGCATGTTGGAAGGCACTCAAGGAGCTTCTTTCCTCAAAGTGGAATCTGCTATAGTGATACAGGTGGAGTAAAGCTTTCACCTAGTGAAAGGAACTTCATTTGTTGATTTGAGAATGAGCTGCAAGCATCATTTATGAATAATTGGAACATAAAATTAAGAGGTATGAATCTAGGAAAATTAGAAGTTATAAAAAAATGAAACATAATGCATCCAGATCGACAGTGTAAGCATTAGCAAGCTGAGATGGACTTGTATTGGTCATTTTGAAACAGACAATCACATGACCAACTATGCCAGAAATGACAAGTTGAAGACAAATGGTGTGACTGTCATTGTCAAAAAGAGTGTTTCATGATCTGTGCAGAAGTATGGCGAGTGACACCATAGTATGTGTGTGTTTGTGTGTGTGTATCCTACTAATACAACTATTATTCAAATATATACATCAACTATAAAAGCCAAAAATGAAGAAATTAGGAATTTTGACCAGTCTGAAATTCATCAAGCATATAGTTAGGATGTATTAAAAATAATGGTAAAAAAAATGCAAAATTTAAAAACAAAAGATGGGTAGTTGGAAAATATGTCCTTAGTGACAGAAATTAGACCAGAGATCTAATGAAAGAATCTTGTACAGTGAATGACTGACTCATTGAAAAAAGTTTTTTAAAAAAATAAACAATAACTACAAAAAAAAAGACTTCACCTGATTGACTACATCCATGGATAGAGGCAACGGGGAAGCTAATATTAGTAGTCAAAACCATGTTGAAAGCTCTGTGTGGAATTTATCATAAACCACACACATGCAAGTTCAAATTGAAGTTGAATAAAATTAAAACAAGTTCATGAGAATAAACATATATTTTTCAGTGTGTCCCAACTGAATTGAAAAATCATTTTAAGAATAAATATTTTTGCAAAAAACACTAATGATTGAAGACCAGATGAACTGTAGAATAATATCAACCAAGAAGAAAGCAAAATCTAATTACAAAGACAGAGAAGGAAGAAAAGACCAAAACAGATGTCAGCACAGACTCTCAAACATGCAGTGGAATAAAAAGTCGCCAAACTAGAGAAAAGAATACTGATGTAAGAAAGCTAAACAGAAGATTTCTAAGGACAGCTCAAGAAGACAAAGCAAATCATTATTATGAAATGTGCAAGGAGCTGAAGTCAGAAAAACAAAAGGGAAAAACACACTGAACATTTCTTAAGCCAGAAGAATTGGAGAACAAATTTTTATCTCCAGTGGTAGTACCAAAGGATTGTATAGACAAAATCTGAAATGACACAGGAAGCATAAAAAGAAAATGGAAGGAATACACAATAATTGAACCAAACAAAGTTGGTTGACATTGAAACATTTCAGGACGTAGCATATGATCAAGAACCACCAGTACTGAAAGAAGAGGTCCAAGAGACACTGAAGGGTTTTGGAGAAAAAAATAAATTAATAAAGCCCCCAAAATTGACCAAATACTCATTTAGGTGTTTGAGGAAGTAGACAGATGCCCTGAACATGTTCACCAGTATCTATTGGCAGATAATAGAAGACAGATACCTGGTAAAGTTACTGGAAGAAATCTATGTTTTCACCCATTCACAAAAGAAGGTTATCCAACAGACTTTGGAAATTAAGAAACAGTAAAATTAGTATCACATACAATTAAAATCTTACAGAAGATTATTTAAAAAAACAACACATGAACAGTATATTGGAAAGTATCTGTCACAAATCAAACTGGATACAGAAAAGGCTATGGTCCAAATAATATAATTTCTGATGTCAGATGAATCTTGGCTGAACACAAAGAATATAAAGAAAAATATTTACTTTTATTTGATTTGTTGATTATGCAAAGACATTTGACTGTGGATTTTAGCAAATTATGGATAACATTGAGAAGGATGGTAATCCCCAAAAAAAGAATTGTGCTCATGGAAAGAGTCCTCAATGACTAAGTAGCAGTTGAAAGAAGAGATCTAGGGAATTCTGCTTTATTTCATATGAAGAAAGATGTGTGTCAGGGTTATATTCTTTCTCTACATTTATTCAAACTCCAGCTGATAAGATCATTGATGAACCTGGAGTATATGATGGTAAATGTGGCATCAGGATTGGATGAAGAATCATCAACAATCTGTGCTGTGCAGATGACACAATCTTGCTTGCAGAAATTGAAGACTTGAAGCACCATCTTTCAATAATGATTGTATCCCAACATCACAAAACCCTCGTCACTAAATCAATAGGCAACATTAAGAAAGATCAAGAAAAGATTGAAATTGTCAATTATTCCATTTTACATGGATCCACAGTCAACATCCCTGAGTAGCAGCAGTTAAGAAATCAAAAGACATGTAGTGTTGGGGAAGCCAACTTTCAAGGACCTCTTCAAATTTGTGAAGAGCAAGAATGTCAGTTTAAAGACCAAGGTGCAACTGATGCAACCCATGGGTTTTTCAATTGCTTTTTATACATATGAAATTTGGATGATAATAATGATAGAAGAAGAATGTTGTTATTGTTGTTGTTGTTGTTATGTGCCGTCGAGTCGCTTGTGACTCATAGCAACCCTATGTACAACAGCCCTAAACTCTGCCCTGTCCTGTGCCAATCGCACTGTCTCTGACACTCCCA
>NW_006399870.1:6990272-7003223 GCF_000299155.1 Elephantulus edwardii
GCCAAGAGTGTTGACTGTGGAGCCAAGCAAACTAAAGCTGTGAACAATCTCAATCTCTTCACCATCCATCCTGATGCTGCCAATTGGTCCCGTGGTGAGAATCTTTGACTTCTTGACATTGAGCCTCAATCCATATTGAAGGCTGCAGTCCTTGACCCTCCACAGCAAGCGCTTCAGGTCCTACTCAGTTTCAGCAAACATGGTTGCGTCATCTGCATAACGCAGATTTTTGATGAATCTTCCACCAAACCTGACACCACACTTCTCATAAAGCTCAGCCTCCCGGATAATCTGTTCTGCATGCAGGTTGAAAAGGTATGAAGACAGGACACATCCCTGGCATACGCCCTTCCCAGTTTTGAACCTTGCTCTGTTCTCACGACTGCTTCTTGGTCCAAGTATAGGTTTCACATTAGCATGATCAAGTATTTTGGGATTCCCATTCTTCTCAGAGTCAGCCACAGTTTGTTATGATCCACACAGTCAAACGCCTTTTACATAGTCAACGAAACACAGATATACATTCCTCTGATATTCCTTGCTTTTAGCTAAGATCCATCTAACATCAGCTACAATATTCCTAGTACCACAACCCTTTCTAAGCCCAGCCTGGACCTCTGGCAGTTCTCTGCTGATGTGCTGTTCCAGTCGTTTTTGGTTAATTTTCAATAGAATCTTGCTTGCGTGTGAAATCAATGATATTGTTCTATAGTTTCCACACACTGTTGGGTCATTTAATTTGGGATATTGAGTAGATCACAGACTACCCAAGGAGAAATAAGCAAACAAACAAACAAATAAAAAACAAAACAAAGCACATTTTCTTGAAGGAAGTATAAGCAGAGTGCTCCTTAGAGATAAGGATTATAGTACATTTTCTCACTTTGGGCATATTGTCAGGGCAACCTGTCTTTGGTGAGTCATCATGCTGGAAAATTTCGAGTGTCACAGATAGAGGAAGATCATCAATGAAATAGAATGTCACAGTGACTATCACAATGGACTTGAGTAACACTGAGATGGTGAAAACGAAGCAGGATAGGACAAGGTTGAGATCTCTTGTGCATAAAGTTGCTGTTAGTCATAGCTGACATGATGGTACCTAATAATAGCAACAATACACCTGGTCATTGTTGTTATTATTTTCCAGTTGCAGCGCTAGTTATTTGTCTGCATGTACTACAAACATATTATGAACATCAGTATAACAAATATTCCCTAGGATTTTATATGGTTTGATGTAAGGCTAAGTTCATGGGAAGAGTGACATCATGAGCTACCACTCTGGGTGACATTGACAGCAACCCTTGTTACATGCTGATTTGTTTGGAAGATTGAATGAAATCATTTACATAACTCTTAACTTTCTTCCTAGTACATTGTTAGCATTTCATATTTGCTTTTTCTTTCTTTATCTTATAGTTGAAGAATTATAAATGAAATCATGAGGCTATTTGTAAGCTATTGTTTTGTTCTGAGAATGACAGAGAGGCTTGTAAAGTATCACATCTTCCCTTATATTCTTCCTGGAACCAGGAGAGTGTGGGTTGGTGATACAAGAGATTTGCATTAGTAAAGAGCCTCAAGGAAGATTTGGGGAGTCAGGGTAGATAGGAGAGTGCCTGGGATCCCACTGTACCTCAGCACTATCACTGTGCCCCTCAGCACTGTGCCCAGACTAAACTGCTGTGCCCAAAAGAGCCCCTTACTCATCTCTCCAGAGATCACATCCCTGGAGAAATCTGTTTGGAGTGACAGATGATAGCCAGTTTTACTGCCTTTCACAAAAATATCTTTTTTAGGATTAGAGGTTTAAAAGCAATATAGCATGTGTTGATATATTTCTGTTTTAAGTACTATCATATGCCAGTCACAGTGCCTCAGCTGAACCCTGAAGATAAAACCACAATCTCAAAGAATCGGCATCTACCTGGCCTGACTCCTACTTCCTTAATTACTCCACAGTGGCACATTCAAAATGAGGTGGCTCTGGAACTGTAGAACCTACAAGAGCCAGGCAAGTGGTTGGGAAGATGGAGAGAAATCCTAACAAAAGAGAAAAAGCTCAAGTCCATTGTCCTTTTCTTTTCTTTTAGAGACAGAATTGCTCTTTGCTGTACTTTTAAATTGTTGCCAGGGAAACAGAGTGAAAGAGAGGAGAAAGGTTATATGGATCCTGGATAAAGCTAATGTACTTTTAAAAAATAAGAACTGACGAGGGCTTAAGATTCCTGAGATTCTGGAAACATCTAATTTTCAAAGTTCTCTGTTCAGAGCCTCAACTACGGTTATATCATTATTAAAATATTTTAATAATTTATAAACTAAAATTCATCACCATCAAAGCTGTGTTCTGATGGTTTTATGGAGCAT
The DNA here is from genome assembly GCF_000299155.1 of Elephantulus edwardii. Taxonomy (NCBI): domain Eukaryota; kingdom Metazoa; phylum Chordata; class Mammalia; order Macroscelidea; family Macroscelididae; genus Elephantulus; species Elephantulus edwardii. Next base: position 6,992,646 of record NW_006399870.1, read on the forward strand.
GACCGTATGAGGTGAATCTTCAGTGACACATGAAATGATGTGTTGGACTACAGGTAGTATAGTACTTACAGAGTCCTTGTCTTTTTTTGTTAATAACTTTCTGTTTCTCTCTCTCTCTCTCTTAATTGTATTATTTTTGCATGTACCGTAAAATTAGATCTGACTGGTACAGGAAGAGATTGACCCCTCCTTCTCCAGCAGAGCATCTGGTGGATTTGAACCGCATACCTCTGGGATTTTAGTGCAGCGTCTTGCCACTAGGCCACCAGAGCTCCCCAAAGGCCTTGTCTTAACAGAATTTGACTCTAGAGGAATAACTAACTCCCTCTCCTCGCAAATAAATGGATGTTGTTGTTGTTATGTGCCATCGAGTTGCTTGCAACTCATAGCAACCTTATGTATAACAGCCCTAAACTCTGCTCTGTCCTGTGCCAATCATACTATCTCTGATATTCCCATCCTGATTACCCTAGTCATTGAATCAATCCACCTCATAGAGGGCCTTCCCCTCCTGCACTGTCCTCCCACCCTCCCACGCATGATGTTCCTCTCCAAGGACCAGTCCCTCCTTACAACATGTCCAAAGTATGTTAGATGCAGCCTCAGAATCTTTGCCTCCAAGGAACCACCTAGTTTAACCCTTTCCAGGATGAATCTGTTTGTTTTCCTAGCAGGCCATGGTATTCTCAATACTCTTCTCCTGCACCATAGCTCAAAAACATCAGTTCTTCTTCTATCCTCCTTAGTCATTGTCCAACTCCCTGATGCATGACAAGTGATAGCAAAGACCATGGCCTGTACCAGATACACCTTAGTCTCCAGAGAGACACCATTGCTCTTCAGTACTTTGGAGAGGTCCCTAACAGCACACTTTCCCATGGCAATGTGCCTTTAATTTCCTGGCTACTGGAGCCAAGAGTGTTGACTGTGGAGCCAAGCAAACTAAAGCTGTGGACAATTTCAATCTCTTCACCATCCAACCTGATGCTGCCAATTTGTCCAGTGGTAAGAATCTTTGTCTTCTTGACATTGAGCCTTAATCCATACTGGAGGATGCAGTCCTTGACCCTCTGCAGCAAGTGCTTCAGGTCCTCCTCAGTTTCAACAAGCAGGGTACTCACTGAATAAGCGGATACTCACTAAAAATTTCAGCATGTAGCCAAGACTACATGTTAGTAGTGTGAATATGACACTGTAAAATGAATGTTGAAAAGAGAGCACTATGTCTACCTAGCAGGCATTTACTGATAGCTCTTGGATAACTGCCACCCCTCACCCTAGTGGATGTTTACCTGGGACCATTTATTTATTCAGTCCAAACTTGGGCATTGTGTCATAGCCTCTAGTGGATATTTTACCTTTTGCCCTCTGGAGTATTGTCCCTTTTATATATTCTATGTCCTTTCAGCATTTTTGAGGGTTTCACTTTAATAGGAAAAAGGAAGTCTAGCACCATTTGAAAAAGGAAGTCTAGCACCATTTGCATGATACCCACGATGTATTGACTGTCTATAGTTATAGCTCGGTAAAAAAAAATAGGGTTTGAAATGAGCCAAGATTGACTTTTTCGGTAAACTTTAAATCCACTTTAGGATGAACATGGTAAAAACACTGTGGATTGAGATCTAAGAAATTGTAAATAGAGACTACGAGAATCCTTGGTGACACAGTAGTTAAATACTGGACTGCTGACTGAAAGATTGGCAGTTCAAACCCACCAGCTACTCCATGAAAGAAAGATTCAGCAGTCTCCTTTTGTAAAGATTTACAGACTTGGAAATCCTATGAACAGTTGTATTCTAACCTATATGGTTTCTATGGTGGACACTGGAATGATGATGCCTAAACTTCAAAGCATGGAGACAACTGCTGTAAACCTAAGAGCAAGAGGATCCTTATGTCAAGAGAGTGTATGAAAGATGAATGTGGCACTCTAGACTAACATGGAGAGAATAAGTGGCTCATCCAAAATATAGAGGAGAAGCAACAGAAGTACACATTCCCTCCTACCACATTATTTGTTTCTGTTCTACTGCCTCTACACAAGTCCTAGTATATGCACAAATAAATTCTTATTAACCAGATCGGAGTTAATATTAAACTCTAAAGATTGCTTATCACAAGGTGCTTATATTAGGTACACATAACACTAAGCATTATGTACACATTATAATACTTTGTAAAGATCCTCTTCCTAGAATCACTCACTAGCTAATAGCTGTTGAGTCAGAATCAATACAAAGCTTGCCCTTTCCTGAGTTTCGAGTGGAAACTATTCCTTTTTCCATACCTATTTAATCTGTATACTGAGAAAATTCTTCAAGAAACTTCAAGTTCTTCTATGAATAGGAACATGGCCTTAGGCTTTGAGGAAGACTCATCAATAACCTTCAGTGTGCAAACGACACAAACTTGCTTGCTGAAAATTAAGAGAGCTTAAAACACTTGCTGAAAAAGATAAAAAGTCTGAAGTCTTAAATATGGATTGCATCTGAATATGAAGAAAAAAAATTTTCTCACCACTGGACCAATAGACAACATCATGATAGATGGAGAAAAGATTAAAACTATCAGTAACTTCATTTTACTCAGATCCACAATAAATGCACTTGACAGCTGCAGTCAGGAAATCAGGAAATTGCACCAAGAAGGTCTTCAATTAGAGACATTTCCAAATTACTAGAAGCAATGATGTTAGTTGGAGGTCTAGGAAGTACCTGATTCAGACCGTGGTCTTTTTAATCTCTTTTGCTATTCATCTGAGAGCTGGACAATGAATAAGGATGACAGAAAAAAGAAATTATACCTTTGAGTTGTGAGGTTAGAGAAGAATACTGACTATTCCATGGGCTGCCAAAAGAACAAACAGATATGTTTTGGTGATGCTAGATTACTCAAGAGCAATGGTATCTCTCTGGAGACTAAGGTGCACCTGATAGAGGCCATGGTCTTTGCAATCACTTGTTATGCATCAGAGAGTTGAACTATGACTAGGGAGGATAGAAGGAGAATTGATGCCTTTGAGCTGTGGTGCTGGAGAAGAGTATTGAATGTACCATGGACTGCCAAGAAAACAAACAGTTTCATCCTGGAGAGGGTTAAACCAGGCTACTCCTTGGAGGCAAGGATTCTGGGGCTTCGTCTGACATACTTTGGACATGTTGTAAGGAGAGACAGGTCCTTGGAGAGGGACATCATGCTTGGTAGGGTGGGAGGGACAGCACAGGAGGGGAAGACCCTCTAAGAGACGGGCTGATTCAGTGACTGGGGTAATTTGAGGTGGCAATGCGATTGGCACAGGATAGAGCAGGGTTTAGAGCTGTTGTACATATGGTCACTATGAGTCGCAAACAACTCGACGGCACATAACAACACCAACAGAATCCTCCTTGGAAGGCTAAGTATCGTCCCTCATATTTAGGTCATGGTGCTAGGAGAAGTGATTCATTGGAGAAAGATACCATACTTGGAAAGGTGGAAGGATGCAGAAGTAGAGGAAGACTCTTAACCAGGAGGGTTGACACAGTGACTGCAGCAAAGGGCTCAAGTGTGTCAGAGATTGAGATTGGCACAGGATAAGACAGAGTTCAGAGCTATTGTTTTTAGAATTGCTGTGAATCATACTTGACATGAGGACACCCATTAATAATAATAAACTATGTGAAAACATGGCCCATCTTTGTTGAGTAAAGTTGCTGGTCTATTTGAACTTTCAGAGACATGCACCATTTGAGTTAGCAACACAGTTCCCTATGGATCAAAGCTAAGTTTAGCAAAATTGATTGACATTGACTTTCCACTTTTACTTAGATCAACTGGTCACAGGTAATCTCTGGCACTATACTCACCTATAGCCATATTTTAAAAAAATATTTAAATTAGGAAAGCTCAAGAACATTTTTTATTAAATCAGAGGTAATGATTTTATTGTGACTACACTTTCTGGAATGAAAGGACACATTTACATTTCTGTAGTTTCTAGTACAACACAGTCAATACTTTTGCAGTTGGTATCAGTTTTGCTTTTTAAGGTTAATATTTAGTTTTGTGGCTAGGAAAAAGCTTAAAATCAAATGATATTAATTTTCTTTTTAACATATTCTTTCTGATCATGATCCAATGAGAATATTTCATAACTCAACACTTGTCAAATATGAATCTTGGTCTCTTTGAGTCACAAAACTTTTACTTTACATGTCACGTTTAAAAAAAATGTTGTTTTTGTTGGTTCTTCTAATTAGAATGGGATAATTTGTTGTACCTTGGACCATTGCTTGGAAGCATTTAAGATTTCTGATATCGGGGAGCTCTGGTGGCCTAGTGGCAAGGAGCTGCAACTACAATCCCAGAGGCTCATGGTTCAAATCCACCAGATGCTCTACCGGGGAAGGAGAGACAATCTCCTCCTGTACCAGTCAGATCTGATTTAACAGTACACGCACACAAAAATAATAAAAAAAAATTTAAAAAAAGATTTCTGATATCAAAGAGTTATATGATATCGTATATATCTAGCTGAGAAATAGCAGTACTACCTAGAATGAAGAGTCAGGGTCTTCACTCACTCATAACCTGCATCTCTGCACATCTGTCACTTGCATCTCGGCACGTCCATTGCCTATGTCTCTGCATGTCACCTGTGTCTTCATACATTGCTTGTGTCTGTGCATCAAGTAAATTAAATAGGTACCTGACTTAAAAAAAAATCTCTTAGTATGTCTTCACTGATTTCTTGCCTAAAGTACTAGACCGCAGCAACGCTGCCTGCTGGGGCCCCAACCCCTCTGACCGGAAGCCCCCAGCCCTGCCCTCTAGACATCTGAGCATGCCTGAAGGACCTTATACGGCTATGAAGACACTACACACAGCTGCTGTTTTGGAAGCCCAGTCCTGCCTGTGTTACTGTGAGGTTCTAGATCCTCCATTTGGAGGACCTGGCACCACAACCTGCGCACACCAACCCAATGCCTGGAGGACAACCCATTGCCACCCCTCTGAATTGTACCAGAGACATCAGTGTCACAGGTAAACCCATTTTATTTCCACTCCCCTCCCAAAGTATGACCTGCCTTTAGCCCAGAGCACCTTGGACTGGCCTAGCTTCAGCAGTTGTCTGACAGAGGAGGCTGCTAATTCATAGGTATTTCTCTCCTGAATTGAAGCAAGTCTTCCCTTGATTCAAAAGTTTAGAGAGCAACCCACCAGGGTGGCTGTCTCATCTTCCTCTAGAGCAGTGATATTAGACCAAGAGCCTGCTATTGCTTCAGGCATAAAATACTCTAGCACAGAAATGTCACATAAGAAGTATGCTACTATACACCCTACATAAGCCCAAAGTAAGATGTCACTCCCAAAGAAATGACACAGTAATAATGGATTTCCTGAAGCTAGGAAGTCTGATGGAACTTTCTGACGTAGACTTTAAAAGAATAATGATTTAATATTTTCAATGGGTGAAAGACAAACCTGAAGAATTACAAGACACTACAATCAAAACCGAAGAGGAGCTTTAAAAAAACACACCAAAACAATGCAGATAAAACAAATGAGGCATCAAAGGCTCTAGAAAATCAAGAAACCACAATCCAAAATATGAAGACCAATGTTTCAGATGCTGTCAACATGGTGGAGGGACACACAAATGGAGTTGAAGACATGGAACATAGAAACTGTGAAATAGATGATAAAATTGTCACCACTGATCTGCTAGAATATAAAGCAGAATTAAAAAGGAAGGAAAAAGAAGGAAACCTAAGAATAATGTGGAACACCATCAAGAGAAATAACATGTGCATCACTGGAATTCTAGAACAGGAATAAGCAAATAAAGGCACCTAAATTTGTGGGAAAATTACTAGAAGAAAATTTTCTAGGCATAATGAATAAAGAGAGATTGTATATTTAAGAAGCTGAGCAAACATTATATAGAATAGACCCCAAAAGAAACACATCAAGGCATGTCACAGTCAAATTTGCCAGAACCACTGATAAGGAGTGTATTCTGAAAGCAGCAAGGAAGAAACAAAGAGTAACCTAGAAGGGAAAACAAATAAGATTAAGTTCTGGTTTCTCAGCAGAAACCATGCAAGCAAAAAAACAATGGAATGAAATATATTGAACACTCAAAGAAAACAATTGTCAACCAAGAATATTATATTCAGCAAAACTGCCCATCAAATATGAAGTAGAGATCAAGATATTTTCAGGAAAGCAAAACCTAAGGGAGTTTGTAAAAACAAGACAAGCATTGCAGGAAACACTGAGAGACATCCTTCTTACAGAGTTGCCATAAAAAGCAGGATGGACCAGAGTAACCAGCAACAACATCAAAAAGAACTCAATAAAATGATAGCAACAAAACCTTGCCTCTCAATAACCACTCTGAATGTGAATAGTTTAAATGCACCACTAAAGAAAAAAAGAGCAGCAGATTGTATAAAGAAATACAATCTATCATTATGCAGTCTAAAAGAGACATAGTTGAAATGTGAAGATAAAGAAAGACTAAAAAAATAAAAGCATAGAAAAAATATACCAAGGAAATGGCAACCAGAAAAAAAACAAGATTAGCTATATAAATATCTGATAAAATAAATTTCAATGCAAAAATATCACAAAGGAAAAGGAAAGTCACTACATAATGCTTAAAGGGTCAATAGAACAAGACATATAACAATGATAAATATTTATGCACCAAATGATAGAGCTGCAAAATATACAAGACAAACATTAATAAAACTCAAAAAGGAAATAGACAACAACACTATAGTAGTTGGAGACTTCAACATACCACTCTTAAGAAAAGAGAACTACGAGAAAGAAACTCAACAAAGATGCTTAAGAATTAAGCCACACAATAAATCAACTCAATCTCATAGATATATAAAGGCCAATGCACTCAAAAAAGCACAATATACTTTTGTATCAAAGTGAATGGAGCATTCTCAAGAATAGACCACATTTTAGGTCACAAGGCAAGCATCAATAAATTTTAAAAACATAGAAATAATACAAAGCACTTCTCAGGCCACAATGCTACAAAATTAGAAATTACAAAACAAGAATATAAAGGCGGGAACATAAATTTGAAAGCTGAACAACAACTTGCTTGAACATGAGTAGGTCCTAGAAGAAATAAAAAATTTAAAAGTTTAAATTAAAGAAATTAAACAGTTTCTTGAAACAAATGACAATGAAAACATAACTTACCAAAACCTCTGGGAAACAGCCAAAGCAGTAATCAGAGGTCATTTTAAAGCAATAAGCAAACACATCAAAAGACAGGGGGGGAAAATTACCATTCACTCTCTAACCCAATATCTCAAACAAATTGAAAAAGAATAGCAAGAAAACCTGACATTCTCTAAAAAATCTGAAATTATAAAAATCAGAGCAGAAATAAATGAAATAGAAAACAGAAGAAGAATTGAAAACATCAACAAAACCAGTAACTGGTTTTTCAGAAAGGTTAATAAAATCAACAAGGAAATGAAATAAAAGACACAAATAATCCAAATAAAAGATTAAATGGGCAATGTCACAAAAGAACCAAATAAAATTAAAAAAGGCTAACAAGGGAATTTTATGAAAAACTATATTTAAACATGAATATTTTAAACATATATGAAAACCTGGAGGAAATTGACAAATACTTAGAAACTCACACCCTTCCTAAACTGACACCAACTGAAATTGAAAACTTAAACAGACTCATTACAAAAGAAGAAATTGAAAAGGTAATAAAAAAACTTCCAGCCAAAAAAAAAAAAAGCCCTGAACCAGATGGTTTTGCAAGTGAATTTTATCAAACATTCAGAGAAGAACTATCACCAATTCTACATAAACTATTTCATAAAATAGGAAAAATATGGAATTCTCCCAGACTCATTCTATGAAGTAAACATGTTCTTGATACTACAACCAGATAAAGACACCACCAAAATAGACTACTATGGGCCAACATCTCTCAGGAAAATAGATGCAAAAATCCTGAATAGGGTATTATGTTTATCACAAGAGTCCACAATTAAGGTTGCATAATAGAATGTACTTGGGACAGTGGGAGGGGTACGGGGGTGTGTGTACCAGGGAGGGAGTTTTTCTTTTATTTTTCAAAGAGAGGAGTGAACTGGGGTGGGAGGATGGGGGGAGCTGGGTGGGGAGAGAAGTGCAGCAGTGGAAATCCAAAATCTCTGTAAATGTTCATTTAAATTATTAAAATAAAAAAATAGAATCCAAGATATATAAAAATAATAATTAACCATGACCAAGTGGGATTCATAAAAGGTATGTAATGGTAGTTCAATGTAGGAAAAATAATCTATGTAATTCATGGTATTAACAAAGCAAAGAATAAGAGTCATAAAATTCTAATAATAGATACAGACAAGGGCTTTGAAATAAGCCCTTCTTGATTAAAACACCTTCCTAATTAAAACACTCAACAAAATAGGAATAGAATAAAAACATAGTAAAAAGTATATACAAAAACCAGAGCCAACACTGTTCTCAATGGAGAGAGATTAAAGACATTCCCTTTGAGGACAGGAACTAGCCAAGGATGCCCACTATCACTTCTCCTAGTCAATATTGTATTGGAAGTCTTAGTGGAAGGAAATAAAAGGTACCCAAATTGCAAAGAGGAGGTAAAATTTTCTCTATATGCAGATGATATGATAGTATACTTAGACAACCCTAAAGACTCAGCAAGAAAACTTCTGGACATGGTTGATCTATCAAACAAAGTGGCAGGATACAAGATCAACATAAAAAAATCAATTGGATTTCTCTATAGTGACAAAGAGAATATGGAACTGGAGCTAAGAAAAACAATGCTGCTCACAATAGCTAATCACAAGACTAAATAATTGAGAACAAATCTAATTAGAAACAAGTAGGAAAATTACAAAACATTACTACAAGAAATAAAAATAAACCTGGTACTGGTACAATAACAGACAAATAGATCAATGGAATAGAATTGAAAGCCCAGAAATCAGCCCATCTATCTAGGATCAATTCATTTTTGATAAGGAGATGAAATCGGTTAAGTAGGGAAACAATAACCTTTTTAACAGATGGTGTTTGCAAAATTGGAAAACAATCTGCAAAATACTCAAGTCAGTCAATAAAATCGACAAACCATTAGCAAAACTCACAAAAGAAAAGGAGAAGACACAAATAATTAGAATAAGAGATGAATCAGGTAACATCACAACAGAACCAACTAAAATAAAAAAGCTAACATTAGATTATTACAAAAAAGCCCTATACTCAAACAAATATAAAAACCTAGAGGAAATGGACAACTACTTAGTAACACACAACCTACCTAAACTGACACAAATCAAAATTGAACATCTGAACAGACCCATTACAAAAGAAGAAATTGAAAAGGTAATACAACAACTTACAACTAAAAAACGCCCTGGGCCAGATGGATTTACAAGTGAATTTTATCAAACTTTCAGAGAGAAACTGTCACCAATTCTACATAAATTATTTCAGAAAATAGAAAAATATGGAATTCTCCCAGATTCATTCTATGAAGCAAACATATCCTTGATACCAAATCCAGGAAAGGACACCACCAAAATAGAAAACTATAGGCCAATATTTCTTATGAACATAGAGGCAAAAATCCTGAATAAAATATTGGCCAATAGAATCCAATGATGCATCAAAAAAATAATCCATCATGACCAAGTGGGATTCATAACAGGCATGCAAGGATGGTCCAATATAAGAAAAACAATTAATGTAATTCATCATATTAACAAAGCAAAGTACAAGAACCACATGATCCTATCAATTGATGCAGAAAAGGCCTTTGACAAAATCCAACACATGTTCCTTATTAAAACACTCAACAAAATAGGACTAGAGAAGAATTTCTTCAATATAGTTAAAAGTATTTGTGAAAACCCGAGAGCCAACATTGTTCTCAATGGAGAGAAGTTAAAAACATTCCCTTTAAGAACAGGAACTAGGCAAGGATGCCCATTATCTCCTCTCTTATTCAAAATTGTACTGGAAGTCTTAGCGGTAGTAATAAGACAAGAAAAAGACATAAAAGGCATACAAATTGGCAAAGAGGAGGTAAAATTATCTCTCTATGCAGATGACATGATAGTATACTTAGAAAACCCTAAAGACTCAGCAAGAAAACTATTGGACATAGTTGACCAATTCAACAAAGTAGCAGGATACTAGATCAACATACAAAAATCACTTGGATTTCTCTACAGTGAAAAAGAGAATACAGAGCTGGAGCTAAGAAAAACAATACCCTTCACAATAGCTACTCACAAGATAAAATATTTGGGAGTAAATATAACTAGAAGCTCAAAGGAACTATTCAAAGAAAATTACAAAACATTACTACAAGAAACAAAAAGAGACCTGGAGAAGTGGAAGAATATCCTTTGCTCATGCATAGGAAGACTCAATATTGTGAAAATAGCAATGCTAGCAAAGGCAATTTAAACGTTCAATGCAATCCCAATACAAATACCAATCCCATTCTTCAATGAGATGGAAAAGGCAATCTCCAGCTTCATTTGGAATAGAAAGAAGCCC
>NW_006399870.1:7004846-7007899 GCF_000299155.1 Elephantulus edwardii
AAAAAAAAAAAAAAACAACTCAAAGTTAATCAGGGACCTAGGACTAAAACCAAGATTATAATCTTCATCAGAGAAAAGCTTGAAAGAACTCTAGAATCCCTAAACCACAACATAAACAGTCTTCCAAGGATCCTGAAAAATCTACAACCAGGAGAGGATAAAGTAGATGAATGGGACCTTCTAAGAATTAATACCATCAAAAAACTTCTCCAACAGAGTAAAAAGGAAAGACACAGACTGGAAAAAATATTTGATAATAATATGTCTGATAAAGGATTTATTTCTAGAATTTATAGAATGCTCCAGCACCACAACAAGATAAAGATAAACAACCCAATCACAAAATGGGCACAGGATATGAACAAACACTTCACCAAGAAGACATCCAGATGGCGAACAAAACATCTGGTTAGCAAAACATGAAGAAATGTTCAAAACCCCTAGCTCTAAGAGAGATACAAATCAAAACAACTATGAGGTATCTCATCCCAGTAACAATACTAAAATTTAACACAGTAGCAAACAGCAAATCCTGGTGAGGTTGTGGAAAAACTGGAACCATTATTCACTATTGGTGGGAGTGTAAAATGGTGCAACCACTATGGAAGGCAGTAGGTCCTTTCTCAAAAACTTGGAAATAGAAATACCAATTGACCCAGAAATTCCACTGGGGGAACATACCCTAAAGAAACCAGAACTTTGATCCAAAGAGATATATACACACTCTTCTTTATTGCTGTGTTGTTCACAATAGCAAAGATATGGAAACAACCCAAGTGCCCATCAACAAATGAATAGATAAGAAACCTGTGGTATATTTACACAGTGGAATCCTGTGTAGCACTGAAAAACAAGGAATTAATGAAATATTACACAAAATGGGTGACCATAGAGGATATTATGCTGATTGAAATATCTCAGTCACAAAAGGATAAATACTGTACACTGTCACTGTTATAAAATAGGATTTACATCAGGGTTGGGGAAAACTAAGAAAAGGGATTAACAATATACACTGCATTGAAACAGATGGGGAAAAGAACTGCTTAAAAGGAATACATGATTAGGTATTAATTGCAAAACAACAGTCTTAGAGAAGAGCTTCATAGTAAAGTGGATTGGGGTAGGGATGGGGGTTTGTACAACAATGAAAAGTTTTGTGTTTGGTTGGGTTGTTTTGTTTTGGTTTTTTTTTTTTTTTTACAAAGAGAAAACCAAACTGGGCAGGGGTGAGCAGGAAAGAACATGTGCAACAATGAATGAATGGAAATCCAGGTGCTCTATAAACTTTATTAACATCTCAATTAAAAAATAAAGAAGAGCTTGGAGCAAATTGTGTCCTTTGATCCCAGGTTCCTACACTCCTTGACACACTAACACATGGTGATCTCCAAAGAATAGGAGGCCCATGGATGTTCAAAGAGATGAAGATCTTCCAGAGTCAAGCAAAGGGTTATAGGCTTCCCTTAGAGTCAATATCCTGAATTTTAACTTCTAGCCTTCTAAGCTATAAGAGAGGAAAAGCCTTAGCCATATAGATTGATATAATGACTGTAGCAATGGGCTCAAGTTTATCAAGAGATAATAAGGAAGGCACAGGATAAGACAGAGTTCAGATTTGTTGTTCATAGACTTGATATGCACTATACTTGATTTGACATCACCTAACAGCAACTGCAAAAACAAACTGTGAAAGAATAAATTTCTATTTGTTGAAATTAAAAAACAAACAAAAAACTGCAACCTAGAGTCTGCTTACACAAAAGCAAAAGACGTTCACTGAAGGGTAGAGATAATTCAGAGTAGGTAAACATGGTAATCAGAGCATGATAGGAAAAACAGCTTCTATGCCACACTATGGAAAGGGGCATATTCTTTAACTGATGGGACAAAAACTAAAGATAACAAAATTCATACCCGGTTGAAAGACCATTAGGAGAGTTAAAGGTGAAATATACAGATGTGAGAACTGTGGATAAGTAAGTGGATAACATAATTGTGGGATTATATAACTGATTAAATGTATCTGAATATTTAACTGATTAAAGGTATCTGTTACTTAGTGTTTATTATAAGGTAATCTCATGATAATGGTAAGTGTGAATTTGTTGTTGTTTGTTATTATATGCCATCAAGTCTCCTGCAACTCCTAGCAAACCTTTGCAGAATAGCTTTGAAGTTTGCCCTGTCCTGAGAGAGTATCTGACTCCAACACACCTACCCCCATTTCCCCAATTACTGTATAAATCCAGCTCATCCAGGGTCTTCCTCTCCTGTAATGTCCCGCCTCCCTTCTGAACCTCATATCCTTCTGCAAACACTGATCCCTCTGGCCACATGACTAAAATATGTGAATCTTAAAATCCTAGCCTCCAAAACAGACCCGTTTGTTTTCTTGGTGGTCCATGGTATGTTCAAGACCCATCTCCAGAATCACAACTCAAAGGCATAAATTCTTCTTCTGTAATCCTTAGTCATTTCCCAGCTCTCTGGTGTATAGAAAGTAATTGCAAAGACCATGGCCTGGATCAGGAACATCTTAGTCTCAAGATTGACATCGTTCCTTCTCAGTACTCTGGAAAGTTCCCTGACAGCAGATTTACTGAACATAATTTGTCTTTTGATTTTCTCACTGTTGGTGCCAAGAGTGTTGAATGTGGAGCTGAGCAAGCTATAACTGTTAACAACGTCAATCTCTTTTCCATCCATAATGGTGCTGCCAGTTGGCCGAGTGGTGAGAAACTTTGTTTTCTTGATGTTGGGCTTCAATTTTTATTGAAGACTGTAGTCCTTGACCTTCTGAGCAAGCGCTTCAGATTCCCTTCAGTTTCAGCAAGCAAGGTTGTGTCATCTGTATAACGGAGGGTTATTGATGAGTCTGCCTCCAATCCTGATGTCACATTCCTCTTCAGACTCCCAAATGATCTGTTCTGCATATAGATCAAAAAGGTATGGAGATAGGATACATCCCTGACATACTGCCATTCTGATTTTGAACAATGAAGTGTTTCCCTGCTTTTCTGAAGACTGCTTTTGGTGGTAACCTATTCTTT
>NW_006399870.1:7009349-7014347 GCF_000299155.1 Elephantulus edwardii
GGTATGGCGCTTTCTCAAAAAGTTGCAAATAGAGATACCATTTGACCCCGAAATACCACTACTGGGAATATACCCAGAAGAGGCCATAACTGGTAACCTATTCTTAAAATCACTTCCCCAATCATATTTTTTCCTGGGAATCAATTGTAGTAATGGTATGGAAAGACCTTTTGAGCACATGCTATTGTATCTCGCATCTGCTTGACTATAATAAAAAAAATGAGAATAGATTATAATATCTTGCATTATTGTAATTTGAGAGAAACAGCTTACGCATGGGTCATTGGTCAAAAATAAGAGTCTCAGTCTATTGTCAGAAATGCTGATATGAACACACTGCAAGTCATTTTCATGAGAGAACACAGGAACAATACTGGTGCCTCTTTTCATCAGTTAAATACTTCTTTTAGTCAGTTACTGTATAGACAAAATCTGAAGTATAGATTTACAGATTCATTTTAGTAATTTTCACTTTGAATACACATGTAGCTGACTTGGTTTTCTACATAAATATATTGTGTCCTTAGTAATAAACTCAAGATGGAAGCTCTTTTGACTTAACATGAGTAATTTGTGGCCCCTTGATCACAATTATTTATGGACACCATTGCCAGTCCTGCTTTCTTCCTTTTTTGAAAGGTATTTCAGACCTCATTTTGTTAAAATGGGCTTTGAAGGGTAATTCAGTGGCTGGAACAGGTCTAAGGCTTTACTGCAGTTTTTATTTCTGGAGGCTATTTCAAGAGGCAGGGAAGCTGATCTTAGGCTTATTTGGGATAAGAAATGGACACATCTTACAATGTCCGTGTCCATGAGTAGTTGGGTTTGAGTAGAAGTCATAGACACTTTTTTTAATTCACATCATTCTAATTTTAACTAATATTATTATTAACAATATGACTGCTAGGATAAAGGCCTTATAGTAACCCTTTGAGGAAAGATTTTATTCCATTATAATCACCAAAAATTTTGATTAACTAATGTTTCTTTTGTAAAATAAAATTTTTATTTTACAATGTTAGAATTTCATTTTACAAATATAGTATATATTGTTTTTCACACCAGGTATTTCCAGTTTCTTTTACACACCTGTCTCTGTCCCCATCAAATTGTATGACCCTATGATTAGCCATCCACCTCAGCCCCATCTATAAAAACAGTTGTGTTTTAGAATATAATATTTTAATATTATTTTATATATTATAATCCATGAAAAATGCAAAAGGTCATCACAAAGACAAAGGATGTGAAAAGACTGAGATGGATGTTGAAAGATAGCATTTATTGCACTAGAGCACCAAGAAGTGAAAGCAAAGAGAAGAAATCAGGAAATGAAGGAGCTGACCAGATTTCAAAAGGCAAGACAAAACAACGTATTATAATGAAATGTTCAAAGAGTTGGAGTCAGAAAATAAAAAGGGATGAACTCGTGAGGCATTTCTAAGCTGGAAGAACTGAAGAACAACTCAAGCCCCTAGTTATAATACTTAAAGACTCTATGGAAAGGATATTGAACAACCCAGGAAGCATTAAAAGAAGATGGAAGGAGTAGAAAGAATCATTATAAAGAAAAGAGAGAGAGAGAGAGAGAGAGAGAGAGAGAAAGAATTTGACTAACACAGATGAATTTCATGAAACAACATCTGACCAAGAGACAATGGTGATGAATGATGAAGTTCAAGTTGCTCTAAAGAAATTAGCAAAAACCAAGGTCCCAGGAATTGATAGGATACCATCTGACATATTTCAACGCACAGATGCTGCCCTGGATGTGCTTACCAGATTATGCCAAGAAATCTGAAAGACAACTGCCTGGTCAATGGACTAGAAAATATCCACATTTATTCTCATTCAAAAAAAGGTGATCTGACTGAGTATAGAAATTATAGAACAATATCAGTGATATCACAGGCAAGCAAAATCTTACTGAAGATTATCCATAAATTACTAGAACAATACATCAACAGAGAGCTGTCAGAAATACAAGCAGGGTTTAAAGAGTCTGTGATACTAGGGATATCATTGTCAATGTCAGATGGATTTCAGCTGAAATCAGAGAGTACTAGAGGAATGTCTTTCGGTGTTTCATTTACTACACAAAAGCATTTTGTGTGGATCACAAAAAAATTGTGGCAAACCTTGAAAAGAATGGAAATACCAGAACACTTGATTGTACTCATATGAAATCTACACTTGGGCCAGGAAACAATTGTCTGAACAGAGCAAAGATACAATGCATCATTCAAAATCATGGAAGTAGTGCATCAGGGATGAGTCCTGTCTCCATAACTTTTCAATCTATATGAGGAACAGATCATCTGGTAGGCTGGACTTTATAAGGAGGAATGGTGGTATCAGCATCGGAGAAAGAGTCATAGACAACCTGCGTTATGCAGATGACACAACCTTGTTGGCTGCAAGTAAGGAGTACATGAAGTGTTTGCTGTAGAACATCAAGATCAAGGACAGTAGTCTTCAATATGTATTGAAACTCAAAATCTAGAAGATAAAGATTCTCACCACAGGAACCATTGGCAATACCATAACAGATGGAGAAGAGATTATATATATTTATAATTTCAGTTTATTCAACTCCACAGTCAACATTCTTGGTACCAGCAGTCAGAAAGTCAAAAGACAAATTACCTTAGGGAAATCTGTGGTCAGAGGTCTTTCCAAAGTACTAAAGAGCAACAATATCAGTCTAGAGACTAAGATGCACCTGATCCAGGCCACGGTCTTCACAACTACTTGTTATGCATCAGAGAGCATGACTAAGGATGACAGAAGAATTGATGTCTTTGAGTTGTGGTGATAAAGAAGAGTATTGAACATACTTTGGACAGGTCTGTCCTAGAGAGACTGAAAATAAGTTACTCTTTGGTGCAAGGATTTTGAAGGCATGTCTCACATATTACGGGCACCTGGAGGGACATCATGCTTGGAAGAGTCGAGGAACAACACAGGAGAGGAAAACCCTGGATGAGATTAATTGGCATAATAAATGGGGTAATGGGTATAGGTGTGTTTGAGACCTTGAGAAAAGCTCAGGATAAGGTAAGGTTCAGAGCTATTGTACATAAGGTAGCTATTAGTCACAAGTGAATTGAAGGCACACACAACAACGTTACTTACCCATGAACAACAGTATATATTGGTTATTGCACATGCCCTCTCTGCTGTTGTTGCTATTATGTGCCATCGAGTTGCCTAAGACTCCTAGCAACCCTATGTACAACAGCCGTAAACCCTGCTCTATCCCTTGCCACTCTCCTCCAAGGACTGATTCTCCTTGCAACATGTCCAAAGTATGTCAGATGAAACTTCAGAATCTTTGCCTCCAAGGAGCAGCCTGGCTTCACCCTCTCCAGAATGAACTTGTTTGATCTCCTAGCAGTCCATGTTATATTTAATACTCTTCACCAGCACCAAAGTTCAAAGGCATCAACTCTCCTATCATTCCTAGTCACTGTTCAGTTCAGCTCTCTGAAGCATAGCAAGTAATGGTAAAGACCATTGCTTGTATTAGGCGCACCGCAGTCTCCAGACAGACACTGTTGCTCCTCAGTATCTTGGAGAGGTCTCAGCAGACTTTTTCAATGGAATTTGTCTTTTAATTTTCTGGATCCTGGTACCAAGAATGTTGTAGAGTCAAGCAAACTAAAGCTGTCAACAGTCTCAATGTCTTCACCATGATGCTATCAATTGGCCCAATGGTGAGAATCTTAGTTTTCTTGACACTGAGCTTGAAACCATATTGAAGGCTGCAATCCTTGACCTTCTGCAGCAAGTGCTTCAGGTCCTTCTCAGTTTCAGCAAGCAGGGTTTGGTATCTGCATAACGCTGATAAATCTACCTCCAATCTTGATGCCACACTTCTCCTCACAGAGCCCAAGCTTCCAGATAATCTGTTCTGATGTAGATTGAAAAGATATGGAGATAGGACACCCCTTTGACACACACCCTTCTCAATTTTGAATCATGCAATGTTTCCTTGCTCTGTTCTGATGACTGCCTCCTGGCCCAAGTATAAGTTTTGCATAATCACAATCAAGTGTTCTGGGATTCCCATTCTTCTCAAAGTCACAGTTTGTTAACCCACAAAAATTTCAAAGATAATACAATTATTAAAACTTGAGTGAAAAAATCATGAGCTTTGTTGAGCAAACTTATTATTAATTTGAGCCATTGTTATGAATACCTTTCTGATTGTGGCTTCTAATTCAGCTATTTTAAATAATTAAATGGGAATTCTTAAAAGTGATCATGCCCAACTACAGGGCTTCACTAAAGGATTTTCATTTAGAGGCAGATTTTTATTTCCTTTTTGTGGAAATGTGTGACAGCGCACTTCCAAGAAATAGCTTCCTGAGCACTGCATACATCTAAAAGATTCCAGAGTACTTAACATTATTAACTGGTCATTTTACACATTTTAACACAATCCACGGCTTAAGACTCTCTATTATTAATTGTTGTTGTTGTTTTATGTGCCATCGAGTCACTTGCGACTCATAGCGACCCTATGTACAAGAGCCCTAAACTCGGCTCTGTCCTGTGCCATCCTCACCATCTCTATCTAACACACTCCCACCACCCCAATCACTGAATCGATCCATCTCATTGAGGGTCTTCCTCTCCTTTGTCATTCCTCCACTCTCCCAAACATAATGTCCCTCTCCAAGGATTGGTCCCTCCTTGCAACATACCCAAAGTAAGCCAGATGAAACTTCTGAAGTCTGGCTTCACCCTCTCCAGAACAAAACTCTTTGTTCTCCCAGCAGTTCATGTTTTTTCAACACTCTTCTCCAGCACCACAGCTCAAAAGCATCAATTCTCTATCATCCCTAGTCACTGTCCAACTCTCTGATGCATAGCACGTAATTGCAAAGACTATAGCTGGTAGATACAGAGGAATTTAAAGAAATAACATATGAGCAAGAGCCTATGGTGATGAAGGAAGAAGTTCAAGCTGCTTTGAAGGAAATAGCAAAAAAT
>NW_006399870.1:7015672-7030788 GCF_000299155.1 Elephantulus edwardii
GTTGGTGCAGGATAGAGCAGGGTTTAGGGCTGTTGTGCATAGGGTCGCTATGAGTCGCAAATGACTTGACGGCACATAACAACAACAACATAGTCAGAATCAGGCGCACCTTAGTCACCAGCCTGAAGTCATTGCACTTCAGTACTCTTGAGAGATCCCTGACAGCTGACTTTTCCAGTGTAATTCATCTCTTGATTTCCTGGCTGTTGTCACCAAGAGTGTTGACTGTGGAGTAAGCAAATCAAAACTGTTAACTATCTCAATCTCTTCACCATCTATTCTGATGCTGCCAATTGGTCTAGTGGTAAGAATCTTTCTTGATGTTGAGTTTCAGTCTGTATGCTGATTATATAAACTCCTAAATTCATCCACAAAAATGCATATCCCAAGGGGATATGGGGTCATAATACAATAATTGGTAATTATCACTGGGTTTCTGAGGTTGTAAATATTTGCCATTTTTTTCTCTTGAGAAGTAGCTTGTGGATTAGAATCACTGACTTTTCCAATTGCAACCTCTTGTGTAACACAGTACATGAAGTTAATCCCAAAACCTGGGTTATTTTGGCTGGCACATCTTTTTTTTTTTGTTATTATTTGTTTGTTGGGGGTTTCCCCCAATTATTTGTCATTACAGAGGGTAATGGGGCAATAGAGCTTTTTAAATGTGGGAATTATTGAGCATAAAATAGTAAAATTATTTTTTACAGTAAAATAGGGCCAAGAATCAATACACAAAAGGTCAGGGAATCCTCAGGGGAATATATCATTTACTCTGGGAACTTTCTGGCTGCTTGCAAGGCATTGCTTTTGGGCATAAAACAGCTTTCACTCAATGAGAATACCTGGAAAGTATAATTAAAATATATTTATATAAAATTCATGCTATCTTTTAATAAAGTCAAATTACCATTCTAACATAAGCTCTGTACCATCTGTTTCCTGCCTTCTTTACTGGGAAAGAAAAAAATAGAGTATTTAAGGGGCTGTTATTGTTTGACATCAAGAACTAAGCCATAACTGACCTTCAAGCAGGTTTTCAGAGGAGTAAATCGTAGTCATCGCTGACCTTACAGAAGGTATTCAGAGGCAATAAATCATTCCAAATGAAATTGCCCATCCTCCTCACCTAGAGCATCTGGTGAGTTTGAGCTGCTTGCCTTTGTGATTGCAGCACAGCTTTTTACACCTAGGCCACCAAAGTTTCCTATTTCAAGTACCTTTATTGCCAGTCTTCTTCTGTTCAGCTCTTTTAATTCAATTTGGCTTGTTTTCCTTTTATCTTGGCTTCTCAACACTCCAATGTAATTTTCAGAGTCTCCTCTGGCATCCACTCCTATTTTTTTTTCTTTCTCTTCTGTTTTTGTAACGACCTTTTTACTTTCTTCATGTATGATAGCTTTGATATTATCCCATAACTCATCTGGTCTTTGATTATTAGTGTTAAATGCCTTGAATCTATTCCTAAGATGATCGTGAAAATCAAATGGAATTGATTAAAGATCATATCTTGGTTTCTGTGAACTTATTTTAATTTCTTTAGTCTCAATTTGAACTTGCACTTGAGTAATTGATGATCTGACCCACAGTCCGCCCTTTGCCTAGTTTTAACCACCAGTACTGAGTTTCTCCAGTGATTTCTTCCACAAATATAGGCAATCTGATTCCTACACAGTTTGTCAGATGAGATTCATGTGTAAAGTTGTCATTTGTGTTTTAAATCATTATAAATATACATTCGATCATTCTATTTCCAGCCTCATCTCTATCACCAGGCCCGTATTTTCCAACTACTATCCTTTCTTCACTGTTTTACACTCAAGTCACCAGTTATAATTAATGCATCCTGATAGCATGTTCCATCAATTTTGGACTGCAAGATTTGGTAAAATTTCTCAATTTCTTCCTCTTTGGTTTCAGATGCAGGAGTGTATATTTGACTTGTGTAATGCAGATGACACAACATTGTTTACTGAAGGTGAGGACTTGAAACACTTGTTGCAGAAAATCAAGTAATGCAACCTTCAATATAGATTGTATCTCAGTGTCAAGAAAACAAAGATTCTCTCTACTGAACCAATAGACAACATCATGATGCATGGAGAAGAGATTAAAACTATCAACAACTTCATCTTGCCTGGGTCCACAATCAACACCTTTAGAACCAGCAATCAGAAAGTAAGGAGATCCAGTCAACTGGGAAACTTTGCACTTAGAGATCTCTTCAAATTATGGAGGAGTAATGATGCCAGTGTGAGGACTAAAGTGCATCTGATTCAGGACATGATTTTTCAGGTCACTTGCTATGCATCTGAGAGCTGGACAATAAAAAAGAATAACAGGATATATGCCTTTGAAGCTGTGGCATTGGAGAAGAGCACTGAACATCTCATGGACAGCCAAGAGAGCAAACAAATATGTCTTGGAGAGGGTCTAGCTGCAGTGCTCTTTGGAGTAAAAAATGATAAGGCTTTTCCTCACACACTTTGGACACACATTGCTAGAATGGGCTATTTCTTGGAGAGGGACATGAAGCTAGGAAGAGTAGAGGGTCAGAGAAGGGAAGGAGAACTCTCAACCATGTGGATTGATGTGGTAACTATCACAATGGGCTCTTGTGTGAGGATGGCACAGGATAGAATACGGTTCATATATTTTGTTCATTGGGTCACTATGAGTCATACTTTACTCAATGGCACCTAACAACAACAAAATGCAAATGTTAATTACTAAAAATTATAATTTGGTTTTTCTTTTAATTAAAATTTTAAAAAATAAATCTTAATTCAAGGTAGAGGTCTTGATGAGTGTACTTGCACTTCCATTTAGCCCACATCTGCTTTAGAGGTTTCCCACCAAGCAGAAAGATTTAAGTATAATTATAATTATATAGGGTTGCTATGAGTTGCCTACGACTCAATAGCACTTAACAACACCAACACCAACATAGCGAGAGCTCTGCTGGCCTCATGGATAGGAAGTTATGTTACCAAGCCAAAGGTGGGCGATTTTATCTGCAGCCCTCGGCCTCATTTTAATTGCTTTTGGTCAAACATTCTTCTAAGTGGAATAGCACTGGTCTGATCATTTGCTGTACAGAGGTAACTCACTGTCGCTGTGACTAATGTGTCAAATGTGATAATGGTTACCCATGAAGGACACTGTTTGGTGGAGGGCCCCTAATAAAATAAGCTTGGAAGCAGGAGTGGCATCCACTTCTGAAATAGCTTGCCTCCGGAAACACTATAAACTTGGAAAAATGATGAAAGAAACAAGTGTTCAGATATTTAGCTCTTAGGGTCACTATGACTCGATGACACTTAAGAACAACAGCAATAATTAGAATTTAAGTTTTAGTATTTTTCTTAATATAATTTTTAGCCACACTTACAGTTAGCGTCTGTTAAGGTCCAGGGTCTTCTAATTGTTGTTTTTGGTTCCCTTCTATTGGATAACCAGAAGTAATGGCTAGTAAATCTTTTCTTTTGGAAGTAACTTTTAAATGATAATTCAATTTAGGCAAATATGTGTGTGTGTGTGTGTGTGTATAAAATATATATGTATATAAGTATAAATATATATGTGTATATATATATATATATACATGTCTCAATAAATTAGTAGAGAAATAAAAGACCATAGTTTGCTCTTGATTACTACCCCTCCACCCATTGATGTTTTTTTTATTCCAAGAAAAAAGCCCAGAAAAATAAAAACTGAGGTTAATGGTTGAGACAATCACACTTGTTTCCACAAGGAAGGCGTTGATTTCTCATTAACTTGGAAAATAACTTTTTCCTGTGAACTAGGAAATAAGGTTAATAGAGCCTTTAAACTTTCCTTAGAATGCCCTCTACTCCAGAGAAGAAGTAAGGTTGAGACAACTGAATTGATTCAAAATATTCAGTAGATGTTTTGTTTTTGTTATTGCTTTTTAAATCTGTCTTTGAATTCATATACAGATTCTCTTGTTTTAGATGCAAGTCTGTCTTTTTGACCATTCAATCTGTACAGAAAATGTATTAAAATGACCAAGTATAGGACATTAGCTATTTTATTGACATTCTCAATTTTATTTCCTTTCTCTTCTGGTTTTGAAATGATTCCTGCATTCTACCACTCAGATTCCTCTTACATTATGATCATTTCCCTTGAGCTAACACTCATGTGAACAAATTCGAATACATCTGGAATCCAAAGTGACACAACTTTGTTAAAGAAGTGTAGAAGACTTGATGCTCTTGTAAACGAAGATCAAAGACTACAGCTTACAATATGGATTACAACTCAATATTCATAAATGAAAAAATCCTCACCACTGGTCCAGTGGGCAACATCATGATAAACAGAGGTAATATTTAAGTTGTCAAGGGTTTCATTTTACTTAGATTCACAATCATCACCCATGTTAGCAACAGTCAAGGAATAAAAAGATGTATTATTTTTTAACGCAAATCCAATACAGATACCAAATTCATTTTTTTAAGAGATAGAAAAGGTAATTGGCAAGTTTATTTGGAGAATAAAGAGACCTCAAATAAGCAAAGCACTTCTGAAAAACAAAATTGAAGTGGGAGGCATAGCACTTCTTGATCTCAAAATCTACTATACAGCTGTAATCACCAAAACTGTACAGGTACAGTGACAGACACGTAGATCAATGGGACAGAATTGAGAACCCAGAAATAGAACCAATACCTATGGTCAACTGATATTTGACAAGGAAACTAAACCTATCAAATAGGGAACCAACATATTTTTCAACAAATGGTCTTGGCATAACTGGACTACTACCTGCAGAAAGTTGAAGCAGGGTGCACACCCCTCACCATGCAAAAAAAAAAAAAATCCAGTGGATTAGAGACCTAGAGGTAAAATCCAAAACCATAAAGAGCATAAAAGGCAAAGTAGGACAAAACTTAAGATTATCTCATAGTATAATAAGGCTGACAAATATAGCCAGAAATATACAACCAGGAGAAAATAAAATTGATGAATGGGATCTTTTAAAGATTAAATCCTTGTATATGTCAAAAGCATTTTCCAACAGAGTGAAAAGGAAACCTACTCAATGGGGTGGGGGGGTGGGGGGAAAGCCAACATTTGGCAATACCATTTCACACAAGGATCTCATATCAAAAATTTACAGAATCCTATAGGGTCTCCACAAGAAAAAGACTGATAGCACAATTACAAAATAGACAAAAGACATAGAATTCTCACAGAGGAAGATATTTGAATGGCCAACAGACACATGAAAATATGTTCAAAATTACTGGCAATAAGAGAGATGCAAATCAAAACTACAATGAGATACCATATCACTCCAGTAACAGTGACAAAGTTTAACAGGACAGCAAGTAATAACTGTTGGAGAGGATGTGGAGAGATAGGAACTTTTATACACTTTTGGTGATATTTTAAAATGGTAAAACCATCTGGAAGGCAGTGTGGTGTTTCCTCAAAAAGCTGAAAATAGAAATTCTATATGACCTAGCTATTCCACTGCTTAGAATATACCCTGAGAAAATTAGAACTGAGACACAAATGGATATTCTTACACCAATGTTCGTAGCAGCATTATTCACCATCGAGAGAACATGGAAACAGCCCAAATGTACAACCACAATCAAAGGGATTGAGAAACTGTGATACATTCACATGATGGAATAATACACAGCATGAAGGAGCAATGAATTTGAAAATCACTACATATTTAAGGACAAATACTGTCTAAGATCATTATTGTTGAAAGATATGGAGTAAAGCGCTTATGAGGATCCAAGGAGGGTGAGTAGAAGCAGAGGGGTGAGATGGGCAGAGGGTAATCATAGGTTCACACAATTTAATGGGTAGAGGTAGGGGTGGGTAAAGGACATGGGAAAGATCTGGTGTGAAAAACAATGTATACAGACTTTGTAATCAAACCAGTATAAAATAAAAAAAAATCTATAAAACCACAGAAAACAAAAGGAAATCTGTTGTCAAGAGCAAGAAAGTTTAAAGACTAACATGTACCTTACCCAAGCCACAATATTTTCTATTGTTTCATATGAATATGCATATGAAACTTGGAAATGAATAAAGATTGAAGGATTGATGCCTCTGAATTGTGCTACTGAAAACGAGTATTGAATATATCATGGTACTGCTATGTTACCATCTGAATTGACTCATAGCTGCTCTCCAGCAATTTTTCACAGGCAGGTTAATGCCACAAGAGGAGATTTTCTGTCTTTCTCCTCCAAAGCAGCTGGTGAACTCAAACCTCATGCCTTTGGGATGGCAGCACAGCTCCTTACCCATACATCACCAGCGCTCTCTGGACAGTCAAAAGACCAAACCAATCTCTCTTACAGGAAGTGTAACCATAGAGAACCTTAGAGACAAGGACGGTAAAACTTTACATCACATACTTTGGGCATATTTTCAGGAATTACTAGGGCTTGGAGAAAGACATCATGTTTCACAAAGTGGAAGGTCATCAAAACAAAGGAAGACCTTCAATGAAATGAATTGATGTGGTGATGGCAGCAATGGCCTTGAGCATGTCAGAGATCATAAGGATGGCACAGGGTAGAATAAGGTTTCTGTTCTTTATAGGACTGCTGTGACTGTTGTTTATGACGCCTAACAATAACAACATTAAAAGTCTAAATTCCTACTTAAGTTTGCTCAGTTCCCTCCTAAACTGGAAAGTCTTGGACTGTTGACCAGTTTGTATAAAATTGAAACCAACATGATCCCAAATTGGTGATTTACTAACCCTCCCTGAATAAATAACTTTATGCAAGTTTGTTCCTAGAAATAGTGAATCACCTGGTTAACATATGGTTGACAGTTGAATACCCTGATAGATGGTTTATGACCTGCTTCAAGAGATAGTTAATAGTTAAGATCAGGTGTGGTGAGGAAATGGAAAATGATCCAAGGCCCTGAAAACTGCTGGGACTACTCCAACCAGCCATAAATACCACACTCCTCTCTTTGTTCAGAGCTGATTTTATATTAAGCCTCAGCCCACCTTCTCCAGGCTGAATGTTTTAAGTATTTGCCATACATGGGGGTAGTGTTGCTTCTACATGTCTCAGTGGATGTGGACCTTTCAATTTGCTCTAAGAGCAGCAAATAAAGTGAACATGAATTTTAGTGTTTGAGACTGTAATTACCCTGGGGGATGGATCTCATTTTTCCAATTAATTTTTGTGTCTTTGAATAATCCCTAAATGGAAGCTGTGAAAAATCAAGTTGGTGCTTATTCAAGACAAGCAAGACAGGATATAAATATATTTTATTTAAAATAAAACCCCCAAACATCCACACACAACAGAAATCAACTACCGCTCAAATTCATTGCTGTCAAGAAGGAAATGATTCATAGCTATCCCTTTAGTGGATTGCCAAGGTTTTACATTAAATGGAAGTAGACTGTTCTTTTTTTCTCCCATGGATCCACTGGTAGGTTCATAATGCTTGAGAAATGTAGCCTTTAGTTAGCAAATTCCTACAGACCAATCCACCAGAGCTCTTCTGCTATGTCCCCTGGTAAATCCTAGCTAAAATTGAAGATAATTTTTCTTAAGTTATTCAATCTGTCTAGCTATTTACTCATTTAAGGAGAAAATGTTGATTTGGTCTCTTCCAGGAGAACTCAAAATTCTATTGGTAATATCTTTCCTATTGAATTTGGTAAATATTTTCTTTTTTCCCCCTTAAATATTTAAATTCTTTGGTTCCAAAGAGCCCTATGGTATCTACTGAAACATCTTCCCTAGCCTTATTTAAATAGTTGCATTTTGTTAAGTAAGCAAGAGAATTTAACTCATTATTTTCCTTTGTAAAGACAGAAGCTGTTCCTGATGGCCGTTCTTCCTGATTTAAGGAGTACCCCCATCGCCCTGATCAACTCTTCTGGAATTCTGTCAGTACTAAACCTGACAGTCCAAGCAAAACTGATAAAGAATGATGAAGAACAACAAGAAAAAGCAAGCATCTTTCAGTTGCTAGCTAGTGGGCATAAAAGAAAAATAAAATTAACAATTGTTACACTGAATGAAGATATCGGGGAGCTCTTAGCAGACAGCTGCATTTCTCCATTCGGTAAAATGGTGGATGAGAGTCAGGGAATCTCCTGAAGCTTCAGGACGCCAGCTGGCTTTGTCAACAAGGAAATGCTACAGCATGGGGAGCTTGCCACAGAGGAGCCTGCCAGCTGCTACCAAGGATGATTCTGCTTCACACAAAACAAATTGCTGTAAAATGACAATGATGACTTAGTCCAGATTAATAATAGAGTTATTTTTAAAAAGCAGAGAGAGCCACATCTACTACTGGAAGGAGAAGAAAAAATGGAAGTGAGATCTTCCTCTCCCTTGTCCACTTCTGAGATGGCTTTTTTTAAATCCCAGGGGAATGGTAAAGCTCATTCAATCCCCACATTTGGGTTCTGTACCTCTGATTGCATAGCCTCACTCCACAAGGGTGTCCCACACCAATTTACATATGTTAGCATTGGTGGGCAACAACACCTCACCTGTAGTACATAGGCAGTTTTTATGGAACTCTGGTGGCCTAGTCCATTGGGAGTTGTGGTGCTGACCCAGAGGTGGCACACCTCTGGCAGTTTGAATCTCCTGGAGAATGGAGTGGGCAATCTTCTCTCATGTGATTTATAGCATCTGAAATGCACTAGAGGGACAGATACGAATCAGTTCTGATTTAGCAGTAATGAATTAGTGACTCAGTAATTTAGTGGAAGTTATAAAGACTATATAACTAGAAGTGTCACATTAAGTTATTCACTACACAGGAGTTAATGTATAATAATCCTGAGACAGAAAATAATATGTTGTTTTATGCGTCATCGAGTCCCATGCGTCTCATAGAGACCCAATGTACAACATCTCTAAACTGTTTTATCCTGTGCCAATTTCACTGTCTCTGACACATCTACCCCAATTACCCCAGGCACTGAATCAAACCATATCATAGAGGGTCTTCCTCTCTTGGACTGTCCCTCTACCCTTCTAAGCATGGCATCTTTCTCCAAGGATTGTTTTCTACTTGCAATATGTCCAAAGTATGTCAGATGAAGATTCAAATCCTTGCCTCCAAGGAACAGCCTGAGCAAAATAAATGAGATATAAAAAGTAGGCCCTCATAAAGATTTTGTTTTCCAGAGACTATTTAAAAGTGAAAAAAACAAAGCTACTAGCTGGGAAAATACCATCACAAATCAGAGAACGATTTAAAAACTAATAACCAAAACTTGTCTACAACTTCAGCAACTTAACAAAAGACAACTCAGTCACAAAATGCAAAATAGTCATTTTACCAAAGGGACATTCAAATGACTACCAAATATAAGGAGAAATTCTCAGCTTCATCAGGCATATAAGAAAAACAAATCAAGTTGAAATAAGATATACCATCAATACCAGAAGAATTCCTGTGTTTTCTTGACTATGTCAAGGCATTTGACTGTGTGGATCACAAGAAACCATATTAAGGAGAATGGGAATCCCACAATAATTGTGTTCCTGTAACAGTTTCTTTCTTGGTTTGCTCCAAGAAGTTATTGTCTAAAGAGAAAATCTGGTGGCATAATCTGCAGACAGTTGAACTGCTAATCTGAGGTGGACATATCACTGGCAGATCAAATCCATCAGCTGTTCCATGAGAAGAAGATAGGCACTCTCCAATGAAGGCCTTTGAATCTGTTGTGATTAGATGGCAATGAATGGGTATGTGAGCTAAGATTTAAAAAACAAACTGATAACAGTGGAGGACATGCAAATCATTGTCCATTGCCACGTGACAGCAAAATGGTCCAGCTTCTGTGTGGTGTGTTGTTATATGCTGCCGAGTCTCCTGTGACTCATAGCGACCTTATGTACAACAGTCCTAAACCAAGCTCGATCCCTTGCCGACCCCGTGCCAATCCCGTGCCAATATTATTGTCTCCAACACACCTATCCCCATTACTCCAGGGTTCCTCAAAAAACAAGTGCATGGTGGTGTTAGGTGTCACTGAGCTGATTTCAACTCCTAGAGACCCTAATTACAATAGATCAAAACCTTATCCAATCCTGTACCGTTCTCATAATTTCTATAAACTAGTAATACTGATCTTCACTATATGCCTAATGACTTTTATGTATCACAGTATGTTTGTAGCATTATGCACAATTGCCAGAAGGTGGAAACAACTTAAATGTCCATTGATAGATGAATGAGTGACCAAAATGAGACACAATAACACCCTTGTTTATCAAAGATGTGAAATGAAGTCTTGGTATATGCTGTAGTACGGGTGATACTTGAAGATATTATGTAGAATAAAATAATCGGACCACAGAAAGACAAGTATTTAAATAAAGTTACTTATATAAACAAAGAATATAAGGCATATCAACAAGGACCAACACCTACTAGTGGCTTCTAGAGATGAAAAGGATGGAGAAAAGATAAGTTTAATAATAGAAAAATAACAATTAAGGTTATGTTTGCATAGTTAATTACTGTCATTTTTGGTCAACAAACTGCACACCTGTAAAACTGGAATTGACAAAAGTTCTGTTACAGAAATATTTGCATTAATTGCAAAAAACAAAAAAGGAAATAGCTGCTGAGGCTGCTTGTATGCTACCAAACATCTCATAAGATTTGGTTCCTTGCTTAGAGTCAGGGTTCATTGGATGCTCAGAGCTTTTATTAGAACTCCCATTTTATGATATATCTGTGACCATAAAACGTTGCAATTGGCTGTCTATCCAAGGCAAAAGAACTTGTCTCTTAATCTGAAACAATAGAGACACAAGAAGACTTTGGAACTGATGAAAAATACCAGACATATGGTTTATCACCTCCATGAAAAACAGATGCCTTTCTTGTGAGGCCAGAGGATGATTTTTACTTCCTGTTACTGGAAAATTGGATAAAAGATGCTCAGGTCAAAGGGTTCTTGCTGTTGCTGTTGTTTAGTGATCTTCTTGTGGGTTTTCAGAGGCAGTCATCTCCCTGTTCCATGGGAGAAAGACTGGCAATATCTTCCCATATGATGCTATTAATTGGTCCAGTAGTGAAATCTTTGTTTTATTTATTTAGATTACCAAATAAAAAAAATATCTGCCATTGTGTACACCCAATTTCCTCGCCTGCATCATTATTCACGATAACATAAAGATGAATTCAATTTGAGCCACATAGTGTTTCTTTGCTCTGTTCTGACAACTGCCTTTTGGTCCAAGTATAGGTTTTGCATGAGCACAATCGAGTGTTCTGAGATTCCTATTCTTCTCAGAGTCAGCCACAGTTTGTTGTGATCCACACAGTCAAATTCCTTTGCATAGTCAATGAAGCACAGACATTCCTCTGGTATTCTCTGTTTTCAACCAACATCCATCTAACGTTGGCTATAATATCCCTGGTGCCACAGCCTCTTCTAAACTCAGCCTACACTTCTGGTAGTTCTGTATTGATGTGCTGTTCTGGTCATTTTTTTATAATTCTCAGCAGAACCTTGCTTGCATATGACACTAAAATTATTTATCCGAAGAATAAATAAGTGAACTAAAAGCAGCCTTGAAATTGAACTGCATCTCTAGAACTGCCTTAGTGGAAATACTGTTTTTTAACATTGTGCTGTAGGTTTTATTATATTTTCTATTCATTGCTTATGTTTATTTTGAGAAATTTATTTGAATAAATATTAAATACATTTTGGGAGCATGTTAAAATCATGTCACCACAGAGATACTTGAGGACATTATAAAACAAACTTTTTAAATATCTGATCTAGATGCAATGTCAAAATAGTAAATGCACTATTAATATATTAAATTTTATTGAATAGGTTCTCTATATCTTTATTTCCTATGAATGACAATGGTGTAGAAATTGTCTGAAGAAACATTTAAAAATACAAAAAAATTCCAAGAAACCATAACCACCACCCAAGAAAATATATTCAAACCATCTTTATTGCTGTTTTGTTCGCAATAGCAAAGAGCTGGAAACAACCCAAGTGCCCATCAAAGAACAAATGGATAGAGATGCTCTAGTATATTCACACAATGGAATACTATGCAGCATTGAAAAACACTGAAATCATGAAATATTAAGCAAAATGGATGATCTGGGAGGACATCATATTGAGTGAAATATCTTAGTCACAAAAGGACAAATAGTGCATAGGGCCACTATTGTAAAATGGGACAGACATTGGGGTTGAGGAAAGACAGAAAAGGATGGATGAATGATGTATACAGCATTGAAACACACGAGGGAGAGAACTGTTTAAAACGGATAGATATATGATTGAGTATTATTGTCATAACAGGAGTCCAAAATGAAGGCTGCAAAAGAGAGTGGACTTGGCGGGGGGAGGGATTGCATAACAATGAAATTTTTTCTTCTACTTTTCAAGAAGAAGGGTGAATTGGGGGGAAAGGGTATGGGCAGGTAGAAAAGTGCAACAATGAATTATTGGAAACACCAAGTCTTTCATTAAAATAAATTTAAAAAAATAAAATTCTATATTGTGAAAGTATAATCTGTACTGAAAACTACAAGACTAATAAAAATGTGAGAAGAATCTTTACCAAATAGGAAGTAATTACTACTAGATGGAGGGTTGGCACAATAAAAGAATCCTTTTAATATGCTGAGGACCACTGCTAAGGCACAAAGCTTAAGGCACAAAGGTTGCCAAAATAGAAAATTAAGACTCAACTAGGACATCATGTTCACACAATGTTCAACCACATTCAAAGTAATTACATACTAATATAATTTGCAAACTTTCACTCAAATAACTATGAAATAGCAAGAATAATGCCCCCCAATTTAATAAAATTAATAATTCAAAGGCATGTAATATATTCACAATGTTGTGTGAAGTTATCTTGTATTTAGTTTCACATTCTTTTCATTATGCTACAGAAAATGAGTATCCATTAAACCATCCTTTTAAAAAAAACCCAAAATACCACCACCAAAAAAACCCTCAATCACTTAACATCCTATTTCACAGAACGTGTAACGGACAGTAAGTAACATAGTATGTATGCATATATGTATGCATTAGTATATATTTTAAAATAACAAGTTTGACTGCAAAAGAATGAAAGAACTTTTATGAAGACTGCTTCAGTAAAGGATACATATATGTGCTTTTTAAAAAATATTGAAAGAAACAAATAACTAATATGAAAAACTGAGCACTGACTCTAGGAAACACAAATCATTGCATGAGCATGGGTTTATATATTTCTCTCTGTAGATCACACTTCAAGTCACAATTATCTACATAAATCAAGGGTCATCCTCTGTCATATAACCCATTCAATCAAAGATCTGTATGTACTAGTGTACTAGTAAGGGGAATGTGTGTGTGTGTAAGTGTGCGTGTATGCTCACATGCATGCTCATGTAAACATTTAAACTTCTTGGACCAAATACTAAGATCTACACTTCAATAGCCAAATTTATGACTACTTGATAGTTGGGACTTTTCAATAGAGAGCCTTAGTTACAGAATGACTGAATGCCCACCAAAGTCAGAAGTTTGAAGCCACGAGGTGCTTCATGAGAAACAATGTAGTCTTCTCCCATAAAGATTTACAGTCTCTCAAAATGATGGAAGATTGCTGTGAGTAGGAGTTAAATTAACAGCAGGATTTTTTGGTAAGCTTAAGCGTTGAGTTTTGGTGCTGGAGAAGAGCTTTGAACATCTCATAGACTACTAAGAGAAAAAAACAAGCCTGTCCTGGAGAAAGTGAAACCCGGGTCCTCTTTGGAGGCAATGATAGTGAAATCCCAGCTTAGATGCTTTGGACATGTTGTCAGGAGGGTCCAGTCTAAGGAGAAGGACATCATTCTTGGAAGAAGTAGATCAATACAACAGAGGAAGATCTTCAACAAAATTGAGTGACACAGTGACATCAACTGTGTCAGAAATGCTGAAGTTGGCCTAGGATAAGGCAAGGTTCAGAGCCATCTGAATAGGGCAAGTTTCAGAGCTGTTGTTTATAGATTTGCTGTGATTCATAGCCAACTAGACAGCATGTGACAACAAGAAGCATGAGGTAAAAGGCCAGGTGCCATAGAGTTGAATACTAAAGGAAAGGCTAGCTGTTTGAATCTGCCAAGTGCTTTGCAGCTTCAAATCAACCAGGTCATTTATTCCTATAAAAATATACACCCTTGGAAACTTGACAGAGGGACTACTATATCAATAAGAATCAAATAATGACAGTTGGTGGTTCTGTTGCTGTTTTCTGTTTTGGAAACGTTATTTTTGGTTTAAGCGAAGACGTCAAATCATGTAGGGTAAAATTAATCCAGCACTTTATCTGAAAACATTGCTTTTAATTTAGAAATAAACCAATACATTATGTGGATTGTTTTTCATAAAAAAGGCATTGTGGTATATAACAGAATCAGGAGGAGTTTTGAAGTCTGGCAGAAATTTTTAAATTTCTTATTCAAATATGGACAATATACATTCTTTTTCAACTCATGTGTCCTCTTTCCTAGGGTGAGATAAGTCAGATTTATCACTCCAGTGAAGCACCTGCCATATACTTAACACAAACTCCCTTTGTACTTTTGTTCTGTTTAGCGATATCCAGGTATAAACAGTGTACTGTGTATAATGACTAATAGTTATTGCTCATATGCAAGAAGGAGAAACTCAATAGAGGTGAAATACAGGAAACACCTGTATTGGTGTTAGAGTTCTTGTAACAGTTTCCATAAATATTAATTTGGGGTATTGGAAGGGCTTTGCCCTCTCAAAGTCTCTAGGAAAAATTTCTTATCTCTTCTAGCTTCTGGTAACCCCAGGTGTCCTTGGAAGCATAAATCTATTTTTTTTATTCCATTTTAGACTAATTTCTTCTATGTATATCTCTCTACACCTTCACATAACATTCCTTATGAATCATTCAGTCTCTGTGTTCCTTCTACTCTTTTTATAAGGGTGCCAGTCATATTGAACTGTTGGGGTTATTGTTGTTATGTGCAGTTAAGTCTATTCCAATTCATACTGATTCTATGTACAATAATAGTTCTGACTCTGAACTCTTCTCTATTATGAGCCAATTCCATTGTCT
>NW_006399870.1:7032116-7032809 GCF_000299155.1 Elephantulus edwardii
GAGTCACAGACGACTCATAGGAACCCTATGAAGGAGAGTCCTTGGTGCTTGGGGGAAGTTCATAGGGTTTCCAGAGGCAAGCAATTATGGAAGTGGATGCCACTCCTCCGTCCACGTTTGTTTAATCGGGGAGCTCAACCGCATCCTCAGTGGGCATGGGTAGCCAACAATTAAGGCATTTGACACATCCGTCTCACAGGGTTCAGCCCAACAGCAACGACAAGCGACCGAAGGATGGCACCTTGAACACCAGGGCTATAGGACCTAGAGAACTATCTGAACAAAAAAATGAAAGACTGGCCTGAGGGCCACCGGCCCAAGGGCCCTTTTGGGTTTGAAGCCTCTGTTGCCTTCCACCCAAGGCGAAGCATGGCTTCCCTGGCTCCTGGAGGCAGAGTCGCCTATCTCTAGAGACCACCACAACACAACACAACACAACTCCCCCATACACAGACCCATGCTCTCTGGCCAAAGGATCACAGCCACCTGGGTGGAGCAAACCTGGTGATTATGGCCATCTCCTCCCTCCTCTTCTTCTCCTTTTGGGTTTGAAGCCACTGTTGCCTTCCACCCAAGGCCAAAAATGGCTTCCCTGACTCCACGAGGTAGAGTCGCCTTTCTCCTCTCTCTCTATATATATACACACACACACTCATATATATACATACATGTATACATACATATGTATACATA
>NW_006399870.1:7033639-7036253 GCF_000299155.1 Elephantulus edwardii
GCATCTTAGTCTCCAGAGAGACACCGTTGCTCTTGAGTACTTTAGAGAGGTCCCTAACAGCAGACTTTCCCATCACAATATGTTTTTTTTTTATTTCCTGACTGCTGGTGCCAAGAGTGTTGGCTGTGGAGCCAAGCAATCTGTAGCTGTGAACAATCTCAATCTTTTGCCATCCATTCTGGTGCTACCAATTGGTCCAGAGGTGAGAATCTTTGTCTTCTTGACATTGAGCCTCAGTACATACTGAAAGTTGCAATCCTTGACCCTCCGCAAAAAAAGTGTATGAGGTTCTCCTCAGTTTCGGCAAGCAGGGTGGTGTCATCTGCATAACACAGATTGTTAATAGACCTTCCACCAATCCTGATGTCACACTTCTCCTCATAGAGCCTGGCCTCTCGGTTAATCTGCTCTCCATACAAGTTGAAAAGGTATGGAGATATGTCTATATATCTATACATCTATATATCTACGTACCTAGTGGCTTAGTGGTAAGAATTTGTGCTGTAATCCTTAAGGCTTGTGGTTTGGATCCACCAGCTACTCCATGGGTGAAGGAGAGGTAATCTCCCTTCTGGCAATTATCTTCCTCTGAAGACCTATTGGAAAGTCAGCTATGTGTTAGTTTCCAACAACAAAAACATCAACTACACACACACACACACACACACACACACAATATGTTTGTTATTATTGTTGCTGTGTGCCATCAAGTTGACTGTGACTCATAGCAACCCTGTGAACAACAGCCCTCAGCCTTGTTTTATACTGGGCCAATCTCACTGTCTCTAATAAACCTGCCATCATTTCTACCATCACTGTGTCAATCCATTTCATCCTGGGTCTTTCTTCCTTTTGCTGACCCTCTGTCCTCCAAAGCATGATGTCTTCCAAAGACTGATCCCTCCTGCAAACATGTCCAAAGTATGTGAGGCAAAGTTTCAAAATTCTTATCTCCAAGGAGCAAACTGGTTTCACCCACTCCGGACAGAAATGTTTGCACCACAACTCAAAGGCATCAATTCTTCTTCTGTCATCTTTATTAATTTTCCAACTCTCAGATGCATAGCAAGAAATTGCAAACAGCATGGCCTGGATCAGGCACACCTTGGTCTCTAGACTGACATTGCTGCTCTTTAGCACTCTGGAGATTTTCCCAATGCAACTTGTCTTTTGATTTCCTGACTGATGGTGCTAAGAGCATGGATTGTGGGTCTCTGTGAGACAAAATTATTAACAATCTCAATCTTTTCTCCATCTCCCATGATGCTGTGAATTGACCTGGTTGCAAGATTCTTTATTTTCTTGATGTTGATATGGCATCACCCATATTGAAAACTGCAGTCCTTGACATTTTGCAGCAAACGCTTCAAGTCCTCCTCAGTTTCCTGAGCAAGGTTATCTCATCTGTCAAAGGCACTTTGTTACTAAGTCTTCCTCCAATCCTGATGCCACATCCTTCTTCATAAAACCAGCCACCTGGATGTACTTCTGTACTTCATACAGATTTAAAACATATGGAGAAAGAATGCATCCCTGATGTACAACTTTCATGATTTTCAGCCATTCAGTGTTCACTTACTCTGTTCAGACAACAGCTTCTTGGTCTAAATATAGATTTCACATGAGCATAATCGGCTGTTCTGGGATTCCCATTTTTATCATGATTAGACATATTTTGCTGTGATACATACAGTTAAATGTCTTTGCACAGTCAATAGAACACAGATAAACATCCTTCTGGTACTCTCTGGTTTCAGGCTTGAATTTGTTTTTTATTTCTTTCAGCTTAAGAAACACCAAGTGAGTGCTTCCCTTTTGTTTTTCTGATTATGGCTTTTGCGCATTTGTCTAACACTTTACCTTGTCTTCTTAAGCTGCCCTTCCAAATCTTCTGTTTAACTCTTTAACTTCCTGATTTTGTTCCTTTGTTATGGCTTCTCAGCATTCTAGTGAAATATTCAGAGTCTTACATACACAGAGGGTAGGAAGGATTATCTGTCCACTCCTGAAATAACAAGGTGTCAAAAGCCCTGTGAACAATAGAGCACACTTAGACAATTAGATATGGCATTGGAGGCTAAGCTCTCGTATTGGAAAATGTAAAATGAAGAAAGACTGTAGCAATGGAGTCAGGTATGCCAGAGACAGTGAGGTTGGCTCAAGATAGAACAAGGTTCAGGCCCTTTGTTCATAGCATCGCTATGTGTTTTGGTTGACTAGACAGGACAAAACAACTGTCTATTTACACATACATGTTGTTATTGTATATAGAGAACAGAGAAGCTGGTAGATTAAAATTGCATACCTTTGGACTAGCAGTGCAATAACTTACAGCAGAGGGCCCAATGCGTACATAGTAATACATAATTTAATCTTATTTGGATCAAAACCCAACACATTTGGTACCAACTTTCAAAAATCAAAAGAGACATCACATTTGGAAACTCTGCTTTCAAGGACCTTTCTAAAGAGCAATGATGTTAAAGTCTAAGGTATCTAAGCCACTGTCTTTTCGATTGCTCTCTATGTCTCTGAAAACTGGACAATAAATGAAGATGCCAGAAGAATTGATATCTTTGAATTGTGGTGTTGAGGAAAAAGAATGAGTATCCAT
>NW_006399870.1:7036568-7042268 GCF_000299155.1 Elephantulus edwardii
TGTGGGTCATAATTGCATGTAACAACAAGCAATAAATCACCTGGGAAGAAATTGTCCATTTTTATCCTTCAGAGAAGCTGGTGCATTTAAATGACCTACCTTTGGATTAGCAGCACAGTTTCTTACTCACTAGACCCCCAGAGCTGTGAAAAATAGCAGCTTAAAAAAGAAGATAAAAGGCTATACTCTCATGTGTTTTTGCTATGTGGAACTCAGGAGCTAGCTAATTGTGGCTCCTAAGTCAAGAGTTTGTAGTAAAGATACTGACTGGGCAACAGTCATCTGAAAATTCCACTAAGAGGAAGAGACTAGCTTACCTGTGCCAATGACAAGTTACAGTTTACTGTTAGCAGGAAGACTCAATTTCTTACCATACAAAGCTCTGTCCATTGGTTGTTTTGGGTGTTCTCACAACACATTAGTGATTCAAAGAGAGGAGAGCCCAGGTAGAAACTTCATAACTTTGTAATAGTTTAGCGTCAAGAAGCATGTGCTATCATTATGCTGTATTTTACTGGACCAAGAGGCTATTCAAATTTCATTGTGTGAGGATTGTACATATTGCATAATTACCAGGAGGCAAGAATTGTTGGAAGCTCCTTAAAAGCTGATATACAGTTCACTTTCTGCATTCAGTGATCTGTAATATTTGCAAATCTAAAATACACTCATCTCCCAAGGCCCTGAAAATTTTCTCCCAGTTACTGTGATAGCTTCAAGTCCAGAATCTCAACATTTAAAACAGATATACATGATGATGAGAGTTCTATGGCATGTTGTTAGGTTTGGGTTTTTTTGTTTTTCTTTTGTTGTTGTTGTTGTTTTGTTTATTTTGTTTTGTTTTCCCTTGAGCAAAGCTCTTTGTGTTCTGTTTCTTAGTTTTGTTTGGGTCCAAGACCCCTGTAAACTGAAGAGTAAAGTTTTCTATACACCTCCTCCCAGCCTCCAAAACTCACTTGTTTCCAGTATGCAATGGAGGAATAGGAATACTTGAGGACTTGAAGATATAGGGTGATAAAAAGCATAGATCAATAGTCCAGGAAAGACTGGTCCTTGGAGAAGGACTTCATGCTCGGAAGGGTGATGAGACAGTGCGGGAGAGGAAGACCCTGGATAAGATGGATTGATAGAGTAACTGGGGCAATGGGAGTTGGTGTGTCGGAATTCGTGAGACTGGCTCGGGACAGGACAGGGTTCAGAGCTACTGTTTATAGGGTAGCTATGGATTGCAGGTGACTCAACAACACATAACAACAAACAACAACAACAACAACAACAACATATATATGAATGAGTATACAAAACAGTGTGTATGAATGAAACACAATGCAAATGAATTCTTGTATATGGCCCAGTAAGTTTAAAAAAATAAATAAAAAAGGTCGGGGAAAGGAGATGCATAGAAATTACTGTTTTATAAAAATTTGAAATCCAACAAAGTATGTGCAGAGTTTCTTGATCCAGACTCAATGCCTAGAAATAACTCTCCGTCGTTCTTGTGTCTGTTCTTTGAGATTGTTAGTTTTGAGTGATTCCTTCTCCGTTATGTTTAAAATGAATATATGGTTAGGCATTATACGTACAATAACAACTCAGAATAATGGTACATTCAAAGAAGACTGAAGGAGTGGAGGTAATTGTGCAACAAAGAATATTAAAAAAAAATGAACTGGGGGAGGGAGAAGGGAAGGAGACGGGTTACAACGTGAGACAATGAATGAATGAAAATCTAACTTCTCTGTAAATTTTCATTAAAATCAAGATGAAAATAATATTTTATTTTTAAAAACGTACATTTGCATTTGAGAAGAATTTTTGTTTTCTTTGTTTTTAAGAAACACACATTTCTTTTAGACAAGCCTTTCTCTATATTAAATTTCTAAAGATTAATAGAAACTCAACTTCATTAAGTTTCCCACGAGGCTCTGTCTTAAATCTGTGGGAGCTCAGCAAAGCCTTCATGTTTAACATCATGTTTCCCTGGCAATTTCCTAGATTCCCAGATTGTCATTATTAATTTTAAAACATACACTTTCTAATTAACAGAATTTCCTTAAGCTTAGTTTTCTCTTTTTGCACTTAAAACAAACAAACAAAACTGTATGATAAAGCAGGTAACATCTTCCAAACTCTGCCTTGAAATATTTTCTGGATCAATTTATTAGTTCTATTTTCTGCTTTTCATAGATAAGCAATGGGTATAGCTCAATTTCTCTCCAGACATAACAGTAGTGTTCTTTCCTCCAGTTCCCAGTAAGTTTTTCTTCGTTTTATTTAAATTGTCACAGATCAACTCCTCAAAAGTTCTTGGACCCCTGCTAAGAGTCACTTTGAACATCCTTAGGTTTTCATTAACACTCTTGTCATGGTCCTTTCATCTTGGGCACTGCCTATATTTTATGTTTTATTGCTGAAGGACCTCTTTAGTAACCAAAATATGTACTAATTATTTTTGCTTTGCAAAAATCAATTTCCAAAACGTAGTTGATTAAACTAATAACATTTATTATTACATGTAATTTCAATATACTGGAGATACAAGAAGGCTAAATTTAAGCCTAGGGTTTCATAAGACCGCAATCAAGATTGTTGCTTCTGAAGGCACAGTGAGATTGGTTCTTTCTTGTGGCTGGCAAGTGAGTTTAGTGTCAGGAAACATAAATTTATTTCTATATGGGTCTCTCCACAGAACTGTTTGAGTGACTTCATGGTATGCCGATTGTCGTTGTTTTTGTGGGAACCAACTCATAGCTGATGCTGTAATGGGTTTTCTGAGATTGTAAATTTGATGGGAGGAGATGGTCCATCTTTCTCCTGATGAGGAACAGCTGGTGGATTTGAGCCATATACCTTTAGAGTGGCAGCACAACTCCCTACTACTAGGCCACCAGAGCTTCCTCATGATGATTAGCTTCTTCTAAAGGTCATGATCTAAGAGAAACCAAAGGGGATATTTTAGAGTTTCTTATAGCTCGCCTTGAGTATTGCATGCCTTCATTTCCAACATATTTTATTGACCATTTTGGCACACATAATTCAGCATAAAAGTGTTCAAAAGCATGTAATGAGTAGGATGTTGGAGGTGCATTTGAAGATGAATCTGAAACTCCTGTTTGTGTATGTAACCTTATTTCCTACCACTTGTTGTACACTTGCCACATATAAAGAATTGGATTGTTACAGTCACATTATTCTATCTTGTTTTAAAAGAAAACTCTATGAAATAAATATAATTAATCTCAGTTTGCAAATAATGGAAATAGAACATGGAAAATTTAATTTCCTTAGGGTCATAGATCTAGTAAGGCAACACTGTAATTCATTTCCAATTTTGTCTAATTTTAAAACCTGAGATGCTAACTCTGATATGATACTCTCCTGGTTATTTTTCCTACCAAACCTATCTTTATCTTTGAAGATCCTATGGTCTTCTTTTTTTCCCGTTTGTTAGTTTCCTCTGACCTAATTTCTTTTCCTGTCACCTTCTGATTAAATACTTGATCATTTCGAACAACCTCCCTGCTGTATCATCATGAGTTATTTTAATGGATAAAGTCATAGTCAAGTTGCTTGTCCCATACCGAGGCTGTGTGTCACTAAAAACTTGAACTCCTAGAACAAAATTACTTTCTGTATATATCTATGGCTATATTGCTCTACTATTCTCTATCACTATCATATTTTACTCTACATAATCTCAGCAGGTAGAATGAGTTTCTAGTTCCTTTCAAACACATATACACATTACAAGAAATTATCTATGTCCACTTTCTTTCCTTCTTTCTCTATAGTGTTGTGTCCTCTTACCATATAAAATCATCTCATCTACAATGAGTCATTGTTCCACAAACTTTCTCC
This sequence comes from Elephantulus edwardii, assembly GCF_000299155.1. Classification (NCBI taxonomy): domain Eukaryota; kingdom Metazoa; phylum Chordata; class Mammalia; order Macroscelidea; family Macroscelididae; genus Elephantulus; species Elephantulus edwardii. The sequence goes on from NW_006399870.1 coordinate 7,040,427, forward strand.
TCTGCCTTTTATATATTCTCTGTTATTTTCTATTTGTCATTTACCTGAGACATGTACTACTTGTGACATCTTCTAGACGTTCTGAGGCTTTCATTATTCTTCTTAATCATCCATCTATGATAAAAATTCGCTACCAGAGTCATATTTATCTCTGTAAGGATTTTTAGCTATATTTGTGGTTTCTTTTCATTTTGACATAAAACATGTAATATGTAAAGTTTAAAAAATATTAGAAAAGCCGAAAATTAAATTCTTCTACTCACCACCCTCCTGTTGCTCTTTTTTCCAGAGAAACAATCTTTCATATTTTAGTAGATCTCCTTTCAGCCAAGCTACAAGCAATATTCTGCATCTATTTTTCCCTCCTAAGCCTCTTGTTACTTTTTAAAAAATCTTAAATTCCACTGAAGCTACTTTTGGAAAGATTATCACTGCCTTCTGAACTTCTCAATTCAAAGGACTCATTTTAGTCATTATCGCTTGAGACTTTTTTGCATCATGTCATTGATTTCATTTAGCTGTCTCCTCAAAATTTTTCCTCCTTTTTTACAACTCAAACATTCATCTTTCTTTTATTCTCACTGTGAACATATCTTCTAGGCCTCATTCATGGATTCACAGACTCAGAGTTGATCCATAGATAGTGGGACTTTCCAAAGTTCCACATTGTTCTCACTTCCTTAGAACTTATGCGTTCTAAAGTATTTCTTTATGCTGATGACTCTTATATGTATATCAATCAATTTTAAACTGTTGTCCTGAGATTTGTATATAGAAATACTCAGAAACATAAAACTCAATATAATTACTCACACACACACATACATCTTCATAAACTCTCACCACTTTTAGTACCCTATTTATATTGTCAATCTCTCTTAAAGATATTACAAGTCACTTATTTACTCTGGTTAGAAACCTATGGTTTGTCCATTCATTCTCCACCCTAGTCATTAAAAACAATAGATTTATATTCTTAAATATCAACCTTTATTTTACTAAAAATAGAGTTAAATAAAATCTAAGTAATTCTTAAATATTTGTTGCTCCTCTACTATAGGTTCTCAATGACTTGTCATCCCTCACCTGAACCTTTAAAATCATCTACTAGTTTGTTTCTTTGACTATAGCCATTCTTCCAACCAACCTATCTATCAGGTATCACTGTTCATCTCCACCCTTCACAAATATAGAATATACAGCTTTCTTTATATGCAGAGTGACTCATTGAGAACAATAATTAAGACCATACGTAATTTCTCACAAAACTGTCCTCCTTGATATGTGATCACACTTTGATCACCATCTATGCCTGTTCGGTTCTCACCTTTCTTCCTTCCTTCCTTCTCTACCACTACTTTATAACTCAATTTAATAATATTGATGTTATGGCAGAAAATGTGAGATTTAAGCATTCAGTTAATATTGGAGATTAACAAACATTTTATTACATTCAGATTGAGAGCATCAGCTATTGACCAAACCATTCCAACCCCAAGGATTATGCATGGTGGGTTACACAGAGTTGATTGAGGTTGGTAATTGAAATTTCTTCATGTTCCAGAGTCATTATTGTTTTTGACTACTCATGGGTGTCCAGGCCCTGGGCCAGGTACGGAATGTAGTCAGGAAGTGGTACCCAAACTGGTAGGGAACATAAACCTTAGCAACACTTAATATTGTCTAAATTATTAAGGCATGCATTTCTTAAAATGGCTGTCAGAACAAAAGGGCTTCTCTAATGCTTCACTTAGTTTTTTATCTATGCACTTGAGAGTTGTAGTTCTTTTTGTAACTTATATAGTTTTTCTCCCAATGTCAAGAAGACAAAGATTCTCACCA
>NW_006399870.1:7042848-7046366 GCF_000299155.1 Elephantulus edwardii
GGCACATAACAACAACAACCACAAAGACTCTCCTCATCTTCATGAATTAAAATAAGAGTCACATTTTCTGACAAGTCGTCTTCCCTTAACCCGTTGTCAGATTTAGGTAAATTTTTAAGCTTTTTATATTTTTTAAAATTTTATTCTTTTTTGTGTGTTTACCATCAAATCAGATCTGACTGGTATGGGGAGATTGCCCCTCCTTCTCCAGCACAGCATCTGGTGGATTCGAATTGCCAACCTCTGGGATTGTAGTGCAGCTTCTTGCCACTAGGCATCCAGAGCTCCCTAGATTTAAATATGTTTTGTGCACTGCCCCAACATCTTCTGACCATCTCAAAAACAACATGAAGAAGTATGAACTAATTCTGTGCCTGGTTCATAAATGCATAGCTAAATGTGTTCATTTTAGTAAATGTTTATATTTATGAAGGTAATTCAACTTTCAAAGTTCTTTCAGGTCAAGACGTAGCTACAGTTCAATGTCTTAATCTTGTCAAAGAGATTCAAGGTTTTTACATCTTTATGATTGACTTGGTTTAAATCTAGAAAGATCTTGTCTATCAGAACTTGAAATATTTTATACTCTTGATACCCAAATAAGGGTTAATTAATACTAAATTATTTGAAATACTGAATACTTGAAATGTGACTATTGAATAATTTAAACAAATCTGAGTCTATGGTAGCAACAAGCTATAACTAGCTATTTAAAGGAAATGAAAATATAAATGTTATTAGTCGCAGTAACTTTATATTTAGTATTCAAAGTCCATCTATTGGTACCATATATTTGAAACATTTCATGCTCCCAGGAAGCTCTGTCAAATAGCACTGCTACAGATTAAACAAACAAACAAACAAAAACTCCATCACACCTTTATCTTTCACCAAAGGATCCTCTCTTATCTTTCGAATGTCCTGAAATGATCTTTTTCTTTCTTCTTTGACTATTTAGTTTTCAAGATGCATAGTGGCTAGTTATTCCTTCTTTATGTAAATGTTGATGTTCTAAATCAACTTTGAATGTTAATCTCCTAATTATTAACTCCAGCCTATGGCCAGTTTCTGGAGTTTTCCTTTAGTGGTTAGGCATGCTGTCAGCAAATTTCTTTTATAACTTGTGTATGTCTCAGTTTAGGCTGATGAATAGTGAAATTATGAACCTGCTTATAAAGCAGAGGCATATTTTATCCTGGCACCCAGTAAACATGCCAACTTTTCCTAGTGAGCCTACCAGATCAGATGATTTCTGCAGTTTTTCTTTGACAATATTTTAGTTAGGAAGTGATTTCCTGAGTCTCATCACCACATCTGTATAGTATCAAAATTATGAAATTATTTCCTTTATGTTGAGATTTAATCCATATCGAAGGTTGAAGTCTTTGACATTCTATAGTAAATGCTTCAGGTCTTTTCACTTTCAGGAAACCAGGTTGGTTTCATTTTGTTATATATATATTCCAGCTGTTCTTCATACAGATTCTTTGTAGAAAGGATACAACCCTGATATTCACCTATTCACCATTCCTGATTTTAAGGCATACTGTTTTCCCTTGTTCTGTTTGAACAAAATCTTCGTGGTCTACATATGTATATATTGTGCATAAACACAATTAAGTGTCCTGGCATCCCCATTCTTCTCAATGCTTTTTATAGTTTGTTATGATACACACAGTCATATGCACAGTCAATAAAACATAGATAAATGTTTGGTTTTTTTTTTCTGGCATTATCTATTTTCAGCCAAGATCTGTTCCACACAAGCAGTGATATCTCTTGTTGTGGCCTCTTCTGACTCCAATTTACATTTTTTTACAGTTTTCTGTTAATATACTATTTTACATATATTTTATTAATCTTTAGCAAGTATTAATTTGTATGATATTAAATATATTGTTCAAAAATTTACAAGGATGTTGGATAACCTTTTCTGGGAATGGAAACAAACATGGATCTCTTTCACTTATTTGGCCATAGCTATCTTCTAAATTTCTTGGCATCGACTAGTGAACATGTCCTGGGCTACATGTGTTTGTTAAAATATTCTAACTGGTACCCTACCACTCCCTGTAGTCTTATTTTTTGCCAATGCCTTCAGTGCAGCTTAAATTTCTTCCTTCATTATTATTGGTTCCTGATCACATGCTACTTTCTGTAATGATTCAATGCTGAACAAATATTTTTGGTACAGTGACTGTGTGCATTATTTCTGTTTTCTTTTGAAATTTTTCCTTATCATTAAAAATGTTGCCAATAAGATCCTTCTGTATTACAACTTGAGGTTTTAACTTCTTTTTCAGTTATTTTGACATAAGAAATGTGGAATCTGTTCTTTCCTTTTTATTTTCTAACACCAGTCCCTTGAACATTTCTCTATAATTACCTTGCTTTGTCTTCTCACGCTTCCATTATAGAGTACATCTAAATGTTAAAAAACAAAGATTTCACAACTGATTCAATGGACAATAACATGATGTTGTTGTTGTTGTTACATGCCGTCGAGTCGACTGCGACTCATAGCGACCCTATGTACAACAGCCCTAAAATCCGCTCTGTCCTGTGCCAATTGCACTGTCTCTGACACTCCCATCCCAATTATCCCAGGCACTGAATCAATCCACCTCATAGAGGGCCTTCCTCTCCTGCGCCGTCCCTCCACCCTCCCAAGTATGATGTCCCTCTCTAAGGACCAGTCTCTCCTCACAACATGTCCAAAGTAAGTTAAACGGAGCCTCAGAATCTTTGCCTCCAAGGAGCCACCCAGTTTAACCCTCTCCAGGACAAATCTGTTTGTTTTCCTAGCAGTCCATGGTATTCTCAATACTCTTCTCCAGCACCACAGCTCAAAGGCATCAATTCTCCTTCTATCCTCCTTGGTCATTGTCCAACTCTCTGATGCATAACAGGTGATTGCGAAGACCATGGCCTGTATCAGATGCACCTTAGTCTCCAGAGAGACACCACTGCTCTTCAGCACTTTGGAGAGGTCCCTAACAGCAGACTTTCCCATGGCAATGCGCCTTTTAATTTCCTGGCTGCTGGTGCCAAGACTGTTGACTATGGAGCCAAGCAAACATGATCGAAGATTAAAATCATCTATTTAATTTTACTTAGATCCACAATCAATAATTGTGGTAGCAACAGTCAAAAATCACAAGAAATGTTAATTTGGAAACATCTGTTGTCAAAGTCCTCGTTAAAGTGCTAAAGTGAAAAGATGTCAGTTTAAAGACTAAAGCGCATGCCTGATCCAAGCCATGATATCTTCAAATGTCATCTGAAAGTGGGACAATGAATTGTTGTTGTTGTTGTTGTTAGGTGCTGCCAAGTATAAACCATAGCAATCCTATGAGCAATAAATCTAAATCCTACTCTATCCTGTTTCATATTAACACTTCCTCACATTGTAGAGCCCACTGCAGTAGTCATCATGTCAATTCACCTGGCTGAGAATCTTCCCATCCTTTGCCAACCCTCTGTCTTTGCAAGTATTTTCTCCCTTTCCAAGGAATAGC
>NW_006399870.1:7046649-7057244 GCF_000299155.1 Elephantulus edwardii
ATATAGAGAGAGAGAGAGAGAGAGAGAGAGAGAGAGAGAGAGAGTTCTATCAGTACAGCATTGCAGGGAAAATACCCTAAAGAAACCAGAACTGCCACCCAAGTAGATATATACACACCCATGTTTATTGCAGCTTTGTTCACAACAGCAGAGTTGGAAACAACTCAAGTGCCTACCACCAAATGAATGGATAATTTGTGGTACCTTCACATAATGGAATACTATGCTGCATTGTAAAACAAGCAACTCATGAATTATTATACAAAATGTGTGACCCTGGAGGACATTATTCTGAGTGAAATATCTCAGTCACAAAAAGACAAATACAGGATAATGCCACTGTTAGAAAAGAGGACTAGCATGGGGGCTTTGGAGAAACTAAGAAAAGAGGGGATAAATAATCTGCACAGCATTGAAACAGACGAGAGAGAGGATTGCATAAAAGAAATATGTGATTAGGTATTATTGGCATGACAAGAGTCCAGAATAAGAGCTGCATAATAAAGTGGTCTGGGAGATGGGGGTTCCTCAAAGAAAAAGCGATCTCTGAGAGCGGGGGCCAGGGAGAAAAATGTTCAACAATGAATGATTGGAAACCCAAGTCCTTTATAAACTTTCATTAAAATTTCAATTTTATAAAAGCATGAATTTGTTCACCTATTGTAAACAAGGCCCAAGATTTCAAAGGGCAGCTCTAGAAGATAAAGCAAAGTACTGTAATGTAATGTACAGACAGCTGAGATTGGAAAATAAAAAGGGAGGAACTCACTCTGTGTTTATCAAGCAGAGAGAACAGAAAAACAAATTTAAGCCTCAAGTCACAATATTGAAAGATGCTCTGGGAGAATTGAATAAGAATGATCAAAAAAGATTTGATCATTTAAATTGTGCTGCTGACAAAGAGTACTAAATATCTGATGAACTACCAGAAGAACAGACAAATATAACTTTGAAATAATAAAATCAGGGTACTTCTTAGAGGAAATCTTTCCTCACATACTTACTTAGGGCATGTTGTCAGGAGGGACTATTTTTTGGGAAAAGATGTCACCTTGGAAAATACTCATCAACTTAGGAGAAGACGACGTTTAGGAGTTGGATTGATACAGCGGTTACAGCAATGAACTGGACAATGTTAGAGATTATGAAGATGATACATGGCAGGGCACAGTTGTGATTTCTTGTTCATAGGATTGCTGTGATTTGTATTTGACTAGATGATACTGAAGGAAAACAACTTCATCACGGAGAAAAATGATGAGTAATTATGATTATTTATTTTTCTGTTGTCTTCTTCCTGCTGGTCCTTCTTTATTGCATAGCTCATGGCATGTTTCTTCTCACTGTTCTACACATTCTAAGCATGTTTTCACATTTATTATTGGTCATAATGTTCTCCAGCAAGTTAATATTATTCTGTTTGAAAGAGAGATCAAGTACTGGGAAAGAATGATTTATGAGACTTCTGTCACCTAGACTTGACACTCAGTGTATTCTCAAAATATTCACAATTCTTCTTTTGCCTGGGTCTAAAGGAGATAGTGTTTGGGAGAAAGGAAAACAGAGTCAGAAGAAAGGAAACTGCTAAGCTTTCCAAAGGACTTTTGGTTGATAAGGGTAGGTCATACACTTTATTTATTTGTTCACCCGCTTGTTTCTTATGTAAATCAAACTTTTTCTGAAAGCTCATGAGTAAGCCATATGGCAGACTATCTCTTCTACCTCTTAGTTTTAGAGACAATTTTCAGGGGAAACTTACATTCTCCTCGTAAACTTACATTCTGATGCCCTCTATCAGCAGAATGCCTTTTCAGATCAAGTCTACAGACAGATGAGATGTTTGTCATAGAGGGAATCATGGAATTTGATTAAAAGTAGGAGATATTTAGTGAGGAATAGAGACAATCTTATCTGGGAAATTTTCATTATTGGAAACTGAAAGTGGTCTCTCTTTCAAAGAAGTAGACTTTTTTATTTTGCTATAGTAGGAACTAAAAGTTATAAAATAATAATTTAACTAGTCAAAGATGCTTGCTGTTCTCTTTATTACAAGGTGGCTTAGTACCTACCAGTGTGGTTGGTAATCCATTATTAAAATTACTTTTCAATCTTGCATGTTTCTGGAGGTTTGTAGTAAATAGCAAATGATAATAACATACATCAAGACCCTTCAGGCACAAGTAGATTGACTTTCAACTATTTGACAAAATGAAAAATACCATTTGAAAATATATTGTGATATCCCAGGTCAATAGTAAGTTTACATGAAATTTACTTTGTAAAGGGAGCTTTTAAAAGTCTATCATGGATTCCAGAATCATACCAATATGTTAAAATGGAATTAAGGATTTCCTTTCAGAATGCTTGATTTACACCTACCGAGGTCTCTGATTTTAAACTCTCATTCAGCTCTGGTTTCTATGCATACTACCCTAGGTTCAGACTCCAGTCTTACAGGCATCTTCAACACTCTTGTTGTTGTTGTTGTTGATTGCCATCGAGTCAAGCATGTCTCATAGCAACCCTATGAACAAAAGACTTGAAGCCTTTTTATAACTATCATTGTTTCTGAAAGTTTGTAGAGTTTCCAGAGGCATGCTGTTTAACACTACTATATTTTAATAGCAAGAAATATGTTAAAATACTCACTAAATAAGTTGTTGTTCTTAGGTACCTTCAAGTCACATACAGATCATGTTGTTGTTGTTGTTATGTGCTGTTGAGTCACTTGTGACTCAGCGACCCTATGTACAACAGCCCTAAACTCTGCTCTGTATGCCAATCATACTATCTCTGACACTCCCATCCCAATTATCCCAGTTACTGAATCAATCCACCTCATAGAGGGCCTTCCCCTCCTGCTCTGTCCCTCCACCCTCCCAAGCATGATATCCTTCTCCAAGGACCGGTCTCTCTTCACAACATGTCCAAAGTATGTTAGACGGAGCCTCAGAATCCTTACCTCCAAGGAGCCACCCAGTTTAACCCTTTCCAGGACAAATCTGTTTGCTTTCCTAGCAGTCCATGGTATTCTCAATACTCTTCTCCAGCACCACAGCTCAAAGGCATCAATTCTCCTTCTATCCTCCTTGGTCATTGTCCAACTCTCTGGTGCATAACAAGTGATTGCGAAGACCATGGCCTGTATCAGACGCACCTTAGTCTCCAGAGAGACACCATTGCTCTTCAGTACTTTACGCACATGCAGATCATAGAGACCCTAAAAACAATAAATATGAACCTTGTCTTATCCTGTGCCATCCACATAATTTCTGAAACACTTGAGCCAATTACTGAAGTCATTGTGTCAATTTAACTAGCTGAGGGTTTTCTTCTCTCTCTTTTGCCTACCCTCCACCTTTTCAAGCATGGTGCCCCTCTCCAGGGAATAGCCTTATCTAATCAAAGTATCTGTTCCATATATAGTTTGAAAAAGTATAGAGATAGGATATACATGGCATATACCTTTTCTGATTTTGAACCATGTAGTGTTTCACCTCAAAGGGATGAGGAAAATAGTTAATATAGTACTCAAGGCAGTTTTACATACAAAGTAATTACCTAGTGAATGTTAGTCATCTATTAATTGTTGATAGATGTATAATTTCTCTACAGTGCTTAAGGAATGTAAAGGAGTTTGTGACTCTTTCTGAAATCTGTAGGGAAGGGACATTAGAGTGAAATTAAAATTGAGTTTGGTTAGGATTTCCCTGCCTCCATCTGCTTCAATGTCTTATACATTATTTATCCCTTCTTTTCTTAGTTTCCTCCCAATCCCCATGTCAGTTCTGTTTTATAAGAGTGGTGTCTTTTTGTGAATGAGATGTTTTGCTCAGCATAATGTCCTCCAGTGTCACCCATTTTGAATTATATTTCATAAGTTCCTTGTTTTTCAATGCAGTGTACTATTCCATTATGTGAATATACCACAGCTTCTCTATCCATTCATTTGTTGATGAACACTTGGGTTCTTTCCAACTCTTCGCTTTTGTAAACAAAGTCACAATAAACATGGGTGTGCATAGATCTGTTTGGGTGGCAGTTCCGGTTTCTTTAGGGTATATTCTCAGTAGTGTAATTGCTGGGTCAAATGGTATTTCTATTTCCAACTTTTTGAGAAAACATGATACTGCCTTCCAGAGTGGTTGCACCATTTCATACTCTGACCAACAGTGAATAAAGGTTCCAGGTTTTCCACAACCTCACGAGCATTTGTTGTTTGCTGTTCTGTTAAATTTTGCTGTTCTTATTGGGGTGAGATGATATCTCATAGTTATTTTGATTTGCATCTCTCTTAGAGCTGGAGATTTTGAACATTTCTTCATGTGTTTGTTTGCCATCTGAATGTCTTCTTTGGTGAAGTGTCTGTTTATATCCTGTGCCCATTTGCAATGGGGTTGTTTACCTTTATCTTGTTGTGGCAGTGGAGTATTCTATAAATTCTAGATATAAGTCCTGAATCAGACATGTCATTACCAAATACTTTTCCTAGTCTTTGGCTTTCCTTTTTATGCTGTTGGAGAAGTTTTTGGATGTGCATAGGGACTTGATTCTTAGAAGGTCCCATTCTTCTATTTTATCCTCTCCTGACTTTAAATATTCAAGGATGCCTGAAAGACTGTTCATGTTATGGATCAGTGCTTCTAGGATTCTTCCAAGCTTTTCCCTAAAGAAGTTTATAGTCCTTGGTTTTAGTCCTAGGGCCTTGATCACTTCCACTTTGAGTTGGTTTTTGTGTATGGTGTGAGGTGTGGGTCTTGTTTGAGTTTTATGCAGATGCTTTTCCAATTTTGCCAACACCATTTGTTAAAAAGACTATTGTTTTCTGACATAACTGATTTCTCTTTGTAGAAAATCAGCTGAGTTGAAGATGAATCATAGCAACTCTATGAATGAAAGACCTGAACATTTGTATAACTTTCATCATTTCTCCATGTTCACAGGTAGATGAGCTGATTTCTGGGTTCTAAAATGTATTCTATTGATCTATGTGTCAGTCATTCATTGTACCAGTACCGCTTTGTCTTGACATACATTTTGTTATTATTGTGATTTTAATGAGTTTACAAAAAACTTGGATTTCCATTAATTCATTGTTGCACATTTTCCTTCTTACATTCCCCCTAGTTTGCTTTTCTCTTTAAAAAATTCATTTATAATGGCACAATTTCCTCACGCCCCTCATCCAGTCCACTTTGGTATGCATCTCTTATTCTGGACTGTTGTCATGCAAATAATGCGTAATCATATATTTCTTTAAACAATTCTTTTCTTCATCTGTTCCAATGCAGGGTTTATTATTAACCACCTTTTTTCTAGTTACCTCATAGCCCCCAATGTCAGTCCTGTGTTATAACAGTGATGTTATGCAGTATTTGTCTTTTCATAAATGAGATATTTCACTCAGCATATTGTCCTCCACGGTCATCCATTTTGTATACTATATTATGAGTTCCTTGTTTTTCAGTCTTGTATAGTATTCCATTGGGTGAATATACCACACCTTCTCTATCCACTAATTTTTTGATGGATACTGGGGTTGCTTCCATCTCTTTGCTAGTGTGAACAATGCAGCAATAAACATGGGTGTACATATATATGTTGGAGTGGCATTTCTGGTTTCTTTAAGATGTATTACCAATAGTGCATTTGCTGGGCCAAATTGTATTTCTATTTCTAACTTTTTGAGAAAGTGCCATATTGAATATGGATTCCAATGTCTCCACAACTTCACCAGCATTTGTTATTTGCTACTCTGATGAATTTTGCTATTGTTTCTGGGGTGAGATGATATATCATAGTTGTTTTGGGTTTCATTTCTCTTAGAACTAGGGATTTTGAACATTTCTTCATGTATTTGTTCATCATCTAAATGTCTTCTTTGGTGAAGTATATGTGCATATCCTTTGCCCATTTTGTAATTGGGTTGTTTACCTTTATCTTGTTGAGGTGCTGGAGTATTCCATAAATTCTAGATATAAGTCCCATATCTTTTTTTCCCCAGTCTGTGCCTTTCCTCTTTACTCCCTTGGAGAAAGTTTTGATGTGCTTAGGGATTTGATTCTTAGAAGGTCCTATTCATCTATTTTATTCTCTCCTGGTTGTAGGTTGTTCAGGATACTTGGAAGACTGTTCATGTTGTGGATTAGTGCTTCTGGATTTCTTCCAACTATTCTCTGATGAAGTTTACCGTCTTTGGTTTTACTCCTAGGTCATTGATCAACTTTGAGTTGGTTTTGTGTGTGGTGTGAGGTGTAGGTCTTGCTTGAGTTTTCTGCAGATATTTTTCCAATTCTACTGACACCATTTGTTAAAGAGGCTTTCATTTCCCCACTTAACTGATTCATCTCTTTTTTCAAAAATCAGTTGACCGTAGGTAGATGAATTGATTTATGGGTTCTCAATTCTATTCTATTGATCTCTGTGTCTGTATCATGTTGTCTTGACTACCGTGGCTGTGTAGTAGGATTTAAAATCAGGAATCGAGATGCCTCCTACCCTGTTTCTCTTTTTGGTAGTGTTTTGCTTATTTGGGATCTCTATCCTTTCCAGATGAAATTGGAAATTGCCTTTTCTATCTCACTGAAGAATGTAATTTGTATTTGTATTGGGATTGCATTGAACTTATAGATTGCCTTTAGTAGAATTTTCAGTTTTACGATATTGAGTGTTCCTATCTATGAGCACGATATATTCTTTCATTTCTCCAGGCCTCTTTTTGTTTCTTGTAGTAATGGTTTGTAATTTTCTTTGAATAGGGTTTTTGTGTTTCTAGTTAGATTTGCTCCCAAATACTTAATCTTTTGGTTAGCTATTTTGATAAGCATTGTTTTTGTTAGCTCTATTTCTCTATTCTCTTTGTCACTGTAGAGAAATTAAATTGATTTTTATATGTTGATCTTGTATCCTGCCACTTTGCTGAATTGGTCAACTTTGTCCAGTAGTTTTCTTGCTGAGTCTTTATGGTTTTCTAAGTATACTGTTATATCACCTGCATAGGGAGATAATTTTAGGACAGGAAAATTTTATACATTTTGTAGTATTTATAAATTTTATTTATAAAATTATAAATAAGGAAGGGAGGGAATAATGATAAAGGAATACAGTTTTTGGTGCATTTTTTAAAAATAAATGTTTATTTTACACTGGTTTGCTTACAAATTTCATATTCATTGTTTTACACACTGAGGCTTTCCCATATCCCTTTCCACCCATCAGATTATGCAACCTGTGATTACCACATCTTCCCAGCCCATCCTCACCCCTTTTCTCCCTCCCTTCCATCTTTGGATCCTCATACCTTTTACTTGTTATCTTTCTATTTCTATAATAATGGTTTTATACAGTATTTGTCCTTATGTGACTGAGTTAGTTCACTTAGCATAATGCTCTCCAGTCCCTCTGAAGTTAGGTTGTTGTTGTTGTTGTTGTGTGCCGTCGAGTCGCTTGCGACTCATAGCGACCCTATGTACAACAGCCCTAAACTCTGCTCTGTCCTGTGCCAATCACACTGTCTCTGATACTCCCATTCCAACTATTGCAGTCACTGAATCAATCCACTTGATAGAGGGCCTTCCTCTCCTGCGCTGTCCCTTCACCCTCCCAAGCATGATGTCCCTCTCTAAGGACTGGTCTCTCCTCATAACATGTCCAAAGTATGTTAGACGGAGCCTCAGAATCCTTGCCTCCAAGGAGCCACCTGGTTTAACCCTTTCCAGGACAAATCTGTTTGTTTTCCTAGCAGTCCATGGTATTCTCAATACTCTTCTCCAGCACCACAGCTCAAAGGCATCAATTCTCCTTCTATCGTCCTTGGTCATTGTCCAACTCTCTGATGCATAACAAGTGATTGCAAAGACCATGGCCTGTATCAGATGCACCTTAGTCTCCAGAGAGACACCATTGCTCTTCAGTACTTTGGAGAGGTAGTTCTTTTCAAAGTCACTGTTCCTTTGTTCTGTGTTGTATTCCATCATGTGAAAGTGGAAGGTTTTAGGAAGGAGGGAGGAAGTTCTTCTAAATCTGTTGAATTGGCTACAATTGCTAAATTAGAAACATGCCAAACTGGTTTCTTATTCTCTCACAAAGAATCAAAATGACAGAACCTCTACTTTCGCTCACATTTTTTCCACTTCAATCTCACATAGCTGTTTCTCTTTAGTCCAGTCTTTTTATCCATATTCCTACCTGTGGCCTAGTGAAAATAAGCTGTACTGTAATTTCAAAGACATCTGGTTTGAGGCCTGCAGCTGCTCTTCAGGAGAAGAATGAGCAATCTGCTCTTGTGTGATTAACTGTTTCTGACAACTCACAAAATGGTCAACTATAAGCCAGCTCTGAATCGATGGTACAGCACTACCACCACCACCACAACAACAACAATAATAAGGCTACCTCTTTAATTCTACTCAGAATATATTCAGTATTTCTTTTGCAGCTGAATGAGTTTCATAGGTCACAGACTTAGGACAAGCCTGCAAAAGGTGTTTTAAAGGAAATTACATTTAAGATTCAAACATAACTTACAGATCATTTTTCTGAGACAGAAACAAGACAAAGACAAACTCATTCCAGAGTGAGGGACACTGCCAACAGATGATGTTGAAGGCGTTCCACTGGATTATGGCTGTGGCTTTCATGAACACAAAATAGAATTTGTTCTCTGCTGAAGATTTCATTTTTTCGCATATCAAGTGCTTTAAAATGTAAGCACTAATGAAAGTGTAATATTAAAGTTAACAATTTTTAAATAGCTAAGTTTCATGTTTGTCTCTAGCTTACATCCTGACTACGGACAATAACTCATTTTTAATCAATTAAAAACAAACTCAGGTCAGAATTTTCTTAGTCAATTCTGAGTTATTTTCTGCTCTGTTATTTACAAATGTACCTTCTAAATTTGGGGGAGCTTGATCCATCTGTTGTATTGAAGAAGATAATGGGAGAAAACTCTCTTTCTAGACATCTTCAATTCTAGCTTCAACCTCTAAATTTCCTGTGTGCCAGTGTGGTTTCAGAATTGATGATGGGTCCCAAAGATGTCTTCAAAAACCCCATAAACCTCACTAAGTTCTTTACACTCCAAAATGATCAAATTGTTCTCCTGGAAACTGTGGGATCATCCCAGTCTCTCCCTGCCCAAACAGCCTACACAAAGATGCATTAACACAGAGATGCATTACTTCATTACTTACTAGCTTCATTCTTTTTTTTTTTTAAGACAGGATATTTTTATGTCCTGGGGCAAGAAGAAATAATTGAGGAGTGGTTCTTGTTCCTCAAGTCTTGTATTGTTTCAGTGAAAAAAGGCAGACTCTGAGTAAAATGAAAAATAAAGAATTCTTATTGATAGATAAGGCAATTCGTAAATTGGAATAATAGGGTCCAAAAGATTCTGAACTAAATAATAGGAAAAAGGAACTATTCTGAAGGTGCACAGTTCAAATCGTCCAGATGGTCTGCTATAGGAGGGGCAGTCTCCTGTGCCAGTCAGATCTGATTCAACTATACACACAAGGGTGCTGAGGGAATAGAGAGGAAATAGTTCAGAGCTTTTATCAGAAAATAAAAGGAAATTCTGTAATATTCATTATTTGGTTGGCATTTCTGTAATAGATACAAGTAACTTCATGAAAAAAGAAGTAATTGGTTGTCTCTGGATAATAGTTATAAAACCAGATGACAGCAGATTTGATTGACTGGGGATTACATGGTTTTTATAAAGGGTTTTAAGAGAGGTTTGGGCCTTTTTGATTGTTTTTTTAAAATCATTATCATAATTAAATTGGGCACATGTGGTTGAAAACAAAAATGAGACTCTTTTCTTACAGGATTATGGAGAGGACACGTATAGTTCTGAAGTTTCTTTTGTAACAGCAAATTCCAGGAATGTTTTGGAGCCAGCTCACAAAAGAGGAGGCAGAGCACTTCAAGAAGTAAAATTACACTGCTGTCTAAAATTGTTAAGCAAGTGATTTTCTCAAGGTGCAACTGAAAGTTCCAGAAATGACAGACTACACATAGAAATGGCTTTTGATTAAAAATTGAACTTTAGTCTCAGATTTAGTGTAGTCACTATCTTACATGAGGAGCCATCAATTAACTTCAGGGTGTTTTTACTCATTGTACAGATGCCCATTTTAAACATCTTTTATTTCACTTTGCATCTTTGCCTTTAAAAATCCTACTATTGGGGCAGTAGTCCTGGATAGAATAAAGAGAAGGGAGAATAATTAAGATATAAAGGAAGAAATACACATTTTTGATTTTGTTTCTTTTTTGTTGTTAACTTTGTGTATTGGGTATTCTTTAGATTGAGAATATTTATTTTTTAAGCATTTTCTCTAAAAATTTATCAAAATTCCATTTTTTATTAGTGTGTTTATTGAAAAAAAACCCACTGATCCTGACTGATATGCGATCTTGATCACATATAAAGGGCAAAATAAATTTTTAAGAAACCAATTTTCATTTTTTAAAAAAATTTTATTGAGATCTTAATGAAAATTTGCTGAGAGCTTGGATTTCCATTCATTGATTGTTTCACATTTTCCTCCCTACACTCACCCCAGTTAGCTTTTCTCTTTAAAAAAAAA
>NW_006399870.1:7057364-7062479 GCF_000299155.1 Elephantulus edwardii
TTTTAAACAGTTCTTTACCTCAACTAATTTTCTCATCACTGTGGAAAAGGTCTCTATCCTGATGCTGCAGTGCTGTCAGGGATCCTTAAAATTACTCTTTCCATTCCATAAACATTCATGAAGCACATTTTCAGTGAAAGTTGTACAATAGGCATGGTCACGTTTTAAAATCTTTACTTCAAATATGAATTTTTCATACTTTGTTTAAAACTTATTCCTTTAGAAGCATTAAAACCCAAATTCTTCACACCTTTAAGTTTCTCATGATAAAATTATAAAGTCTGCCCTGAGAAGTATGATTTTAAGTTCACCATTTCAACTTCCAGTAATTAAATTCCTGGGTGCTGTCTTTTTGTCCATGGCTACTCTTTACTCTTTAAAACCTGAGAAGAACGTCTTAATATTAATGGAAGTACAATCTCTATGTTCCTCAAATAATTTTTTTCCTTTCTTTTTGGCCTAGAATATTCCATCCTTTTGAACTGGAGAAAACGCCATAAAATCATCTTTTGGGTCAGATAGAAGTGCTACCATCAGTATCTATCTGTCATAGTCCACTTAATTATGAGATATCAATTCTATACTGAGAAATTTGATGAATAATGAGGAAGCCAATCAAGTGATACACTAGAATTGTGTACTTGAAATCAGTACTTTTGCACACAGGCTTTAGAGACTTTCACTTGGGATTTGACCTTCTCTCCTTGATGCTAAGATTATTGAAATACAATGAATTGCTAAAAGAATAAATGGATCTATCTTAGAAAAAAGTGCAATCAGTGTATTCTTTTGAGGGAAGAATGTGAGACTTTGTCTTACATACATTGTGCATGTTATCAAAAAGAGCCAGTCCTTGGAAGAAAACATCGTGCTTGGGAATTAGGAAAGTCAAAGAGAAGAAAACTTTGAACAAGATGGATTGGCACAATGCCTGCAACACTTGGCTTAAATAGAGCAGAAATTGATGATTATGGGAATGGTGCAAGACTGAACAAGGTTTCATTAAGTTGTTAATATGGTAGCTATGAGTATGAATCTACTTGATGGCTTCTAACAACAAATCATTGATGTGTTGTGCAACCTTTTTGAAGACTAAAGGTTAACTAACAGGTTTCCTTAATGCTAATAATTCTTGAGAATTAACCAGGAAATATGTATAGTATTTATCATAAAAATCATACATATAAATGAAAGATAGTCATATAATATATTTACTAACTCTTTACTATAAATTGTTTATTACCCCTTGGAAATTATATATATATATGTATATATATATATATCCAGAAGAAGGAGGCTCCAATTGTCCCTTGTTACTCATACAACTTGACTGTCATTGAGTCTCCCTGCATTTTAGGAAGAAGAGAATGCCAAGAATTTGGAGTACTTCCTTGTCATGATTATGTCTTTACTGTGTATATATATAGCATAACAAATAATTTTATATATATAACCAATAATTTACTAGCAACCTTGTTGTTGTTGTTAGGTGTTGTCAAGTACAATGCATACTATGAACAGTAGACCTGAACCCTGTCTTACCCTGTGCCATTCTCATAATCTCTGATACACTTGGGCCCAGTGCTATGGTCACTGTATCAATCCATCTTGTTGAGGTTTTTATTCTCTTTTCCTGACCCTACATTTTTCTCAAACCTGATGTCCCTGTCCAAGGCACATTTTCTAAAAACATTCTCAAGGTACGTGAGACAAAGCTTTGTTATCTTTGTCTCCAAGAAGCACTCTTGGTACAATTTCTCCAATACTTATTTTCTTGTTCTTTTGACAGTCCATGAACATCACAGCTCAATGGTGTATATATTCGTGTGTGTCTGTGTGTGTGTGTGAGAGAGAGAAGATAAAGAAAGAGAGTGTGAGAGAGAGAAAGAACATTAACCAATTATTTTAGACTAGCAGAATTGTGAAGGTTTTTTTTTAAAAAAAATTCAATATGTAGGAAGGCTTTCCAACAATATGCACCACTCCTGAAAACAACTTTACTAAATGGATATGCTGTGGGTTTAGGTTCTTATTTGAAGGAAAGTTGAGAGAGAAAAGAAATTCTTTTTGCTTCCATATATAACTGTCTAGTTTTAAGCATTCACCTTCTTTAACTACTGATCTCTTATTTTCTTTTCCTTCACCTTCTAACACTTTTGTTAGCTGATCTATTATATTCCTTCCATTGCCATATTTCCTATCTATGTTTACATTTACTTTGATCCAGTTCCCATCTCACCACTGCAGGCTTGCTAGTGTCATCAGACTATCAATTATTATCTTAAATGCTTGATTCTCTGTTTTTCTACCCGTATTTTTCTTCCCAATTACTCTTCCTTTCAACCAGAAAAATCTTTAAAACATATGAGTTGTGCCAAAATATTTGTCTGTTTAAAACCTACTTCAAACTACTATTATCTAGAGATAAATTTTCAACCCTCTAGATGGAGCTTGAGGGCCCTGATGCTGTGCCTTCCTGTCAAACCATAGTCATCTCTAAGCAGCGGTATCTTATAAGGTTATCCTGTTGCTTATGTTCAAATCTGTGTCTTGTCAACTAATGGGACATGTTATTTTGTTCTTGATCTGCCAATGAACTTGAAAATTGACCTAAATTATCATGTCCCTTGTAAAGTATTCCCTACCTTCTCATCACTCATATATAACTTTCATATATCTGTCACAGCATACATCACATTGCTTTAAAAATCCCTAGTATCCTACACCTCATACACTCTTCTTAGCCATGTATCACTCCTTCAGACTTTTAGTCTCCTTAGTACTTAGATCATTTATTTTTCAATTTTGAGTTTCATGGGCTAAACAAATATTTAATAAATGTTTGGAAAATAATGTTAAATGAATGAATGCATAAATGGGTGAGTAATCCAATATTTTAAATAATGAGGTGCCAATCAATGTAGGATAAAGTAAAGGAGAAGTAGATATTATAAATAATGGAATTAAAATACAAGTATAATTTTTAATGATTGCTGTTTTAATTACATATAAAATAATTTTAGCTAATTTATCCTGAATTATCAGTTATAAATTTTCATTATATACAGAAACTCACAACTGTTTTAAGGCTATTAAGAAAAAAGTTATGCGATGAATAATAGTTATAAAACAGTCTACATATACAAACCAATGATTTTACTCTGACATTTAAAGAAAGATTTTATAAATAGGTCACTTCTAACTATGCAGTATCTCTAGTTAATTTTCTTGCCAGTTATCTCAATAATTGGATCGTAGGTCATTCTTTAGCCGTACGAGAAGAGTTGACAACAATGAAGACATTTGGAAATTGTATCTTCATAATTTGATTCAGGGTAAACAGTGAGCCAATTATAGAGATATCTATGTACTGATGAAATTTTGAAAGCCATGCCAGTGAACTAGTAGGAACTTTGAAAATACCTGGATTTTTCAGTAACTGAATCATCAGGTTCTTCTTGGCATATACTGTTTTTAACTGCCAATATCTTTTTCTAGAACTTTTAAAATACAATTTTGAGAGACATCATTTGGAAGTTAGAATGGATTCAACAGCACATAACAACAACAAAATCAAGTAAGATTAATCTATGAACCAAAGTTATAATTCACTGATCAGTTATGTGGTGTTTCCATTTCTAGTCAATATAATGTCTGTATTGCTAGTTCAAAGATTCCATAAACACATTTTGTGTAAGCACTCTGCGTTGACATCTTGTGAAATCTTCTCTCTAGGCTGTGCCTAAGCATTGCTGGGAAGCAAAAGCAAATAGATATCTACTTAACTGACCTCCGTTTTAAAATAGTGTTCCTATACCAGGCTTCTATGTAAGATTTTTCCAAACCTTTCCGAAGTAGTGAGTTCAAGTGAAGAACAGTGTCTTCTAGGGAGAACTTAGCTATGGAGTTGTGTCTATCCTTGCCTCTCTTTTATGGCAGGTAGAGTTGGATGAGCAGCTCACTATACCTTCAAGTAGAAGACAACTATATCAGGTAAAGGGATTTCTGTCAAAATATAACTTATTACTACCTCCTTTCCTCTTTCTTATTCCTCCTCATAAAATAATAGTTGGACTTACAAACAAAATTGTAATGTGTGAAAATCAATCCCTTCTTATTCTCTTATGTAGAATTCAGAACATAGATGCAGAATATTACATTCTAATTTACTTTCTGAGAAAACACCAGTCTGTGACTAGCAGGAGGAAACTGCACAGCAATCCCAAATCCACCAGCTGTTCCATGGGAGAAGGATGGACAATCTCTTCCCATAATATTCTCTCCCTAAAAATGTACTGGAGGGTCAGCTATGAGTGTGTTCTGACTCAATGGTACAAAACAGCAACACAAAGGTGAAGTAAAACAATGTTCTTGTAGCTACAACTTACTATTAACCACTTGCTGTAGGGTTTACTCCAATCTATGGAAACCCTATGTGTGTCCAAGTAGAACTCCGCTGCACTGACTTTTCAAAGCTTGACCTTTCTCAGACATTCTCTTGTCCTTTTACTGAGGTGTTTCTGTCTGGTTTCAAAACACTAACTGTTCACTTGTTAACTAAATGCATTAACTGGTTGTACCACCCAGAGATTCCACAGCTAAACTACTTTTGTGTCAGAAATAGAGTTGATACATTTATCTTTGACTTCTCTGTCAAACTCTCAATTACCAAAATTAGTAGAAAAGAAGTTACTTATACCCTCCCCAACACACACACACACACACACAAATCAAACAAAAATAAAAATATAACAGCAATCTCACATACTTTGAGAATGTGCCCAGGAGGGACCAGACGCTTGGAAGGGTAGAGGATCGGAGCAATAGAGAGAAGCCCTATATGACATAGATTGACACAGTAAATAGGGTAATTGGAGTAGACGTGTAGGAGAAAGACTCAGAATAGGATAGAGTTTAAAGTTATTGTACACAGGGTCACTATGAGTTCCAGAGGACTCAAAGACATGTAACAACAACAACAACAACAACACCATAAGCATATACCCCCAGGTGAGGCAAGACAATTTCTTTCAGAAAAGATAAGGTTTGAAAAGCCAGTGATATGTATATGTATGCGTATGTGTATATATGAGGATATTTATGTATATATGTATA
>NW_006399870.1:7071656-7073109 GCF_000299155.1 Elephantulus edwardii
GATACAGACGGAGAGTGGATGCTTTTGAGTTGTGGTGCTGGAGAAGAGTACTGAATGTACCATGGACTGCCAGGAAAACAAACAGATTCATCTTGAAGAGGATTAAACCAAGCTACTCCTTGGAGGCAAGGATTCTGGGGCTTCGTCTGACACTTTGGACTAGTTCCCAGGAGGGACGGGTCCTTGGAGAGGGGCATCATGCTTGGGAGGGTGGAGGGACAGCGCAGGAGGGGAAGACCCTCTATGAGATGGATTGATTCGGTGACTGCCGTAATCGGGATGGGTGTGTCAGAGGTGGTGCGGTTGGCACAGGATAGAGCAGGGTTTAGGGCTGTTGTGCATAGGGTCGCTATAAGTCGCAAACGACTCAACGGCACATAACAACAACAACAACAGTCATGTTTGACCCATTATTCTGTCTTTCCAAAAAGAGTGAAGAAAGCCCTCTGAGGACTGGAATATGCATGGCACAGGATGTACAGAAGTCTTTCAATCAGTCATAGCCCATCTGTCCTGATATTTGGGATTCTCTGATCACTAGGTACCCTTGAGTTGAGTACAACTCATAGCGACCCTATGAACACAAGAAATGAACCCTGTCCTATCCTTTGTTATCTTCACACTTCTTAATACACTAGATCCCATTATGACAGTCACCATGTCAATGCAACTGGTGCGTGGCTAGGAGGTTGTGTCCTATAATATCTCATTAGAAGGTCCTAGTTGAGAACTCTCAAAGTGCCTCATAATGTCATATTCCCGTGCTTTGAGCAAAGCTAGATTTTAATGTGAAATAACAAAAGGGTTAGGTCTTTTACTTCCAGAGGCCCCTTCTAAGTTCCTGAGGATGTCTTAGAAGTAAGTTCAGGTGGTGATTGTTTAGCAAAATTTGCAAGGTAATATATTTTAAGTTAGAAAAAAAAAAAAAGCTCTTCTTTTTTCACTCAGACCTCACCATTTCCTTCCATTTTCTTTTTCCTTCCAATCAGATAATATTTGAATGACAATTTTGTTATCCATCTTAGAAGCTGAATAAGGAAAACTGTAGTTTAATAAGTGTATGAAGTCCTTATAAGTCATTGTTGTCCTGGAATAGAAATGGTTTCCAGAAATGTTTCTACCACTGCTTTCTATGACCCAAGATACTTCATGACCCAAAGATGCACAACTGAAGTTACATCCACACTGATACAATGCCTTGATTGAGGCTCAATATCAAGAAGACAGATTCTCACCTCTTGAATTGTTTGCTCAGCATACAAAGTGAATAGGTGAATAGAAAAGCTACAGTCCTGATGCACCCTTTTACTACATGCAGTGTTCCCTTGCTCTGTTTGAACAACAATTCTTGGTCTAGAAATAAGTTTTGTATGAGCACAACTAAGTTTTGTGGAAGTCTCATTCTTTTCTTTTTTTTTCTATAATTATATTTTATTAATTTTCATAAACATTT
>NW_006399870.1:7074415-7081335 GCF_000299155.1 Elephantulus edwardii
TAGTCAATAAAGCCCAAAAAGGCATTCTTCTGATATTCTCTCTGGTATTTCAATCAAGATCCGTCTGACATCAACAATAATAACTCTGGTGCCATAGCCTCTTCTAAACTCAACTTGAACTTTGATTTGACCTAGGATTTAATATCATAGCAATCTACAGGTCTCCAGTGACAGTTAGGAGAGTTTGTATACAAGGTATATTTGGCCATTAAATTAACCTAAATTTCCTCCATGAGACATGAGAGTTCTATTACTGAACCAACAATGTCCTCTTAAATAGACACTGCAATATTTTAGGTTTTTAATTATTTACATCCTAGTTTGCAATATTTTTTTAGATTGATTTGCTTACAAAGTTTGTATGCAGTTTGTTTCACACTATTTTTCATTCACATTATGTTTCATACAATTGTTCACATTAACTATATTTTATAAAATTAATGACCATTGGACTATGCACATCCTTACCCTGTCTTTTCAGGTCCCCACTGTATCTTTCCCATTTCCGTTACCCCTCACTTCACCTAATTGTGCAGCTCTGTGATTTTACCCCATCCATCCTCATCCCTCTGTTCCAACTCTGTCCCCATTGGATCCCCACACATGTTTTACCAGTTGAGCAAAAGACACAAAAAGACTTTGACAGAGGAAGACATTTGGGTGACCAACAGACACATGAAGAAATGCCCAAAATCACTGACAATAAGAAAGGCAAATCAAAACCACAGTGAGACACCCTCTCACCCCAGTAGCAGTGGCAAAGTTTAACAAGAAATCAAGGAATAAATGTTGGAGAGGATGTAGCAAGAGAAGAATGCTTATGCATTGTTGGTTGATTATAAAGTGGGACAATCACTCTGGAAGGCAGTTTGATGTTTCTTTAAAAAGCTTAATATAGAAATTCTGTATGACCCAGCTATTACACTGCTTGAAATATACTCTGAAAAAATTAGAACCGATACACACATGGAAATTTGTACACCAGTGTTCATAGTAGTGTTATTCACCATCACAAGATCATGGAAACAGCCAACCAGTCCAACCACAAGGAAATGGATTGAGAAATTATGATATTCACACACTATGCAACATGCAGGAGCAATGGTTTTGAAAATCACTACCTAACTTGGGACGGACTAGAGAGCATTATGCTAAGTGAATTGTGAAATAACTCAGTCCCATAAGGACAAATAACATATTGTATTGTAATTATTGTAGAAATAGAAAGATTACTAGTAAAATGGGTATGAGGGGGAGAAGGTAGGAGCAGAGAGGTGAAGATCGATAGGAGGTTAATCATTGGGTTACACAATTTGATAGGTTGAGGCCAGGGTGGGTAAAAGAAATGGGAGCCAGTATGAAAAACAATGTATATAAATTACATAAATAAACCAGTATAAAATAAACATTTCATTTAAAAAATACTTATTTTTGTCACCCTGCAGATCCTGTATTACCACTTCTCATTGCCTATTCCTGGGGGACCCAGCATGACCTGCCTTCCCTAGCCACCCCTGTAAGAAACAGGCCTTGGAGCCCCGCTTTCACTTACCATGAGGCATAAGAACACAGATATAATTGCAGAGTGCCCTGTCTCACAAGGGTCAGTGAGTAGTATGGGAAGGAAGGCACAGAGCGTTCATTCTCAGCTATGTGAAGTGGATGTAAAGGAAGAAAGGGAAACGAAACAAAACAACTTTTGTTCACTGAAGAGTTGCATGGATGATGGTTGCCACTGCTGTGTGTGGAAAACACTGATTTCTCTTGCTTTGTGAGATCACTCAGAATTCCTCAGGAAGACTGAAGACCAGAGGCAGGATGGTCATTTTGCTTCACAGGGTTATCTTTGTTTTGTGTGTGTGCCAGAATTTGTTTGTTCCCTTTCTCATTTTTGTTAACCCTCCAACATTGATTCTATTTGTAAACCTTTCCATAGCATTTTGCACTGCATATGACCATTAGTCATGTGTGAGCTGATTGGATTTGCTGGATTTGGCTAACAATGAGCTGTGGGCTGGGAGCTTCTTATTTAGAGCCAATCATGATCTGGCAGGCAGACCTATGTATTTAAAAGTCAACTGGGCCCCAACAAAGTCTCCAGTTTGGAGGCTCATGTATGAAACAGTTGGATTCTGGTATATGGGCTCTTCTTGTTTTGGTTTAGGGTGGGGTGTAGACAGTTTGGTTGTTTTTAATTCATTCACAACTGTGTGTGAACTGATTGGATTTGTCTGATTTAGATAACAATGAGCTGTGGGTTGAAAGCCTCTTATTTAGAGTCAATCAGTACTTTGTGGGTGGGCCTGTGTATTTAAAAGTCAGCTAGACCTTCAGGCCTGCAGCCCTTGGATCTGGTGTTAATTGAGGCCTGCAGCCCTTGGATCTGGTGTTAATTGTATTTGGAATAAACATTCTTCTAAATGGTATAGCACTGCTCTGTCAATTTGCTGTACTGAGGTAACTTGTTCTTGCTGTGATGATAAACACTGTGCCACGGTGTGTCAAATGCTGTAATGATTAGCCATGGTACGCAGTGTTTGGTGGAGCTCCCAGATTGAGACAGGCTTGGAAGCAGACATCCACTTCCTAAACAACATGCCTCTGGAAACTCTATAAACTTAGAGAAACAACAATTTTTATAGAATAGCATTCAGGGTTATTTTGTTCACAGAGTCTCTATGAATTATGCTTAACTTGACAGCACTTAACAAGAAAAACAAGACCATTAATGTAAGCCTAGAAGGATAACTAGTAAAACATGCATGGGAGCTCAAGGGTGGATGATGGGTAGGGGAGAAAAAATAGGGTTGCTCTGTTTGGTGGTTGGAGGGTAGGTAGGTAACAAAATGAGAAGGATCTGGGTGAAAAAGATCTGGGTAATGATTGGCAAGGTACAATGGTGATTAATGTTATAAAACATAATGCCTGTGAAACGGATTAACTGGGAGGCTGTGCTCTATGAGGAGAAGTATGGCATCAGGATTGGAGGTAGACTGTTAATAATATGCATTATGCAGATGACACAACCCTGCTTGTTGAAACTGAGGAGGACCTGAAGCACTTGCTGAAGAAGGTCAAGGACTGCAGCCTTCAATATGGATGGAAGCTCAATGTCAAGAAAGCAAAGATACTCATCACTGGGCTAATTGGCAGCATCACGATGGATGATGAAGAGATTGAGATTATTGACAGCTTCAATTTACTTGGGTCTACAATCAAACCTCTGGTACCAGCAGCCAGGAAATTAAAAGACAAATTGAATTGGGAAAGTCTGATGTTAGAGACCTCTCTAAGGTACTGAGGAGCAACGATGTCATTCTAGAAATTAAGGTACCCCTGATACAGACCATGGTCTTTGCCATTCCTTGCTATACATCAGAGAGCTGGACAATGACTAGGGATGATAAAAGGAGAGTTGATGCCTTTGAGCTGTGGTGCTGGAGAAGAGTATTGAATATACCATGGATTGCTAAAAGAACAAACAAATTCGTCCTTAAGAGGGTGAAGCTACGCTGCTCCCTGGAAGCAAGGATTCTGAAGCTTCGTCTGACATATTTTGGACATGTTGCAAGGGGGAACCAATCCTTGGAGAGTAACATCATGCTTGGGAGGGTGGAGGGACAGCATAGGAGAGAAAGACCCTCGATAAGATGGATTGATTCTGTCACTGAAGTAATGGGGATAGGTGTGCCAGAGACAATAAGATTGGTAAGGGATAGAGCAGGGTTTAGGGCTGTTGCCATAGTGCTGCTATTAGTCACCTGTGACTCAATGACACATAACAGCAACAACAACAACAATAATACCTGTGAATGAACACAACGTATACAAACTTTGTAAGTAAATAAATTTTTTTTAAAGTAAAGAAAATAAAGTGCATGTAAAAGTTCTACATATTATTTCAAATCACCTCTGAAGCTGGAAAGACAATAATTTCTTACCTATACCAGCCTTTGAATTAAAGGAGTTCCAATAGTAAATCAGACACATCTTTTCATAAGATCGTAAGTAGTAATCTTTTATTTCACTCTTTTTTACAAGCATAAGACTTTTCTTATCTTTTTTCTTACTGCATTTAACTAAAACTTCCTTTTTAGGTTTTTAAATTGGTTTTCCTAAGGTATGTAGTATTTTTCAAAATTGTTTCTCTTGAGTGCTGCTTAGTACTCCATTGTGTAAATGTACCACAATTTTTCAATCCATTCAGTTGTGACTGGAGATTAAGTGCCCTTTCCATGGTCTTGTGATGGTGAACAATATTGCTATTAACATTAGTGTACAAATCTCTTTTTGTATCTCAATTTTAATTCTCTTAGGATCATATGAAGTTATATGTTCAACTTTTTGAGGAAAGACCAAACTGCCATCCAAAGTGGTTGCACCATTTTCCAATCCCACCAACAGTATATGAGAGTTTCTATCACTCCACATCCTTTCCAACATTTATTGCTTGTTGCCCTTATAAACTTTGCCACTGTTACTGGGGTGAGATGGTATCTCATTGTAGTTTTGATTTGCATCTTTCTTATTGCCAGTGATTTTGAGCATTTCTTTATGATCAGCCTAGGGTTAACAATTGAATTTATTGGATAGTCCCTTCTCCAACCTAGAAAAGTAAACTTGCATACTTCTTTGAAGTTCAAAAACTTCACTGATGGATTTAGAGCATAATTTTAACCTTCTGATATTACTCTAAACATAACACAAAAAATAACACAGTCTATCTGTAGGAGTATATTTAGTACCAATCTTTTTCTGTGAATGAAAAGAATGTTTCTAATATCAGGTATATAGAGCACCAAGTCACACTCAGAAATTGTAAAGGAAGATCAATTAAAAAAAAGTCACCAAATTATAATGGCAGTGGGTCAACAATATGGAATATTATGTTAATATGAACTGAACTATGTGTCTCATCTCTTTTTCTTATGATCAATTATGCTGGAAGATCAAGTCTGCTACAATAACATATACAGAGTGGTAAGCATAGAAATGAAGGGTGTCTTTTTTCTTTTTAGAATACAACAGAAACAGATTGATTGTCATCAAACTGTATTGATAATTTGGGGATAATTCATTTGTTCTTCTAGTGTGGTTAAGATTGCACCAAGAACAATCTAACCTCTCTACTAATCCACAGTTTGGTAATTTTTGTGTATTTTTAGAAAAGTCCAAAATTGACACAGACAGAAACAAAAATTTAAGAAGAAAGAATGTGGCCTGTAGAACTACCTTAACTGTTCAAGCAGTTCTATTTCCGAAGGGCTTTTCTTTCCTACTTATTTTCTAAATTTATATGCTTGTTGATTTTGTTGTTGTCATGTGCCATCGAGTTGTCTGCAACTCATAGTGACCCTAAGTACAACAGCTCTAAAGCCTGCCCTGTCCTGAGCAAGTCTTACTGACTCCAATCTTACTCTCCTGTGCTATTCCCCGCCCCCCCTTCAAAGCATGATGTCCTTCTCCAAGGACCAGTCCCTCGTGGCCACATACCCAGTGTATGGAAGACGGAGCTTCGAAATCCTAGCCTCCAAAGAGAAACTTGATTTCACCATCTCCAAGGCAGATCTATTTGTTTTCTTGGCATTTGTTTTCTGTTCAAAACTCTTCTTCAGCACCACAACTCAAACGCATCAGTTCTTCTTCTGTCATCCTTAGCCATTGTTCAGCTCTCTGATGTAGAGCAAGTAATTGTGAAGACCATGGTCTGGATCAGGTGCACCTTACTCTCGAGACTGGAATAGTTGCTTCTCAGTACTCTGGCAATTCTTGTTTTAATTTTCTGATTGCTGGTGCAAGTGTATTATTTGTAAAGCTGAACAAGATGTAACTGTTAACAACAACAATCTCTTCTCCATCCATTATGGTGCTACCAATTGGCCCAGTGTTGAGAATCTTTGTCTTCTTGATGATGAACTTCAATTTATATTGAAGACTACAGTATTTGACCGTCTGCAACAAGTGCTTCAGGTCCTCCTCAGTTTCAGTAAGCAAGGTTGTGTCAACTGTGTAGGTTGTTGATGAACCTTCTTTCAATCCTGATGCCAAATTCTTCCTCATAAAGCTCAGCCTCCTGAATTATCTGTACTGCATATAGATTGTAAAGGTACGGAGACAGGACACATTCCTGATGCACACCCTTCCTGCTTTTGAGCCACACAGTGTTTCCCTGCTCTGTTCTGAGGACTGCTTCCTGGTCCAAGTATAGGTTTCACATAAGCACAATAAAATGTTCTGAAATGCCCATTATCCTAAAGGTTAACCACAATTTGTGGAATTTCTACCAGTAGTAGGAAAATAGTGACTTGGTTACAAAAATGAGGCTGGTGGTAGAAAGAATTCTGCACAATGATTTATTCATAGCAAATACCTTTTATAAGAAACATAAACGAAGACTATGCACATAGATTTCACCTAATGGTATGCACAGGAATTAGACTGATTACATCTGTGGAAGAAATTATTGGAGTAGTTCAATAGCAGCAGTGAAAATTAGGCCAAGTGCTGACTGCAGAACAAACCATCAACTACTCATATGCAAGTTCAAATTAAAATCCAAGACGATCAAGTCAAATCCACAGGAATCAGATTTCAATCTTGAGTCTATCCCATCTGAATTTAAAAAGTAACTCAAGAATAGATTTGATGCCTAGAACAATAATGAAAGAAGATCAGATGAACTGTGAAAGAATACCAAGAATATAATGTATCATCTACCGAAGTCATTACAAAGACACAATAATACAAAAATGAATGTCAGAAGAGACTGAATATTGCACTAGAGCACCAAGAAGCCAAAACAAAGGAAAGAAATCAAGAAGTTAAGGAGCTGAATAGAAGATTTTAAAGGGAATCTCTGGGAGACAAGACAAAGTATTATAATGAAATGTGCATGGAGCTGGAGTAGGAAAAGCAAAAGG
>NW_006399870.1:7083053-7095694 GCF_000299155.1 Elephantulus edwardii
GACTGGGGTAATCGGGATGGGTGTTTCAGAGGCAGTGTGGTTGGCGCAAGATAGAGCAGGGTTTAGGGCTGTTGTGCATAGGGTAGCTATGAGTCGCAAACAACTCGACGACACATAACAACAACAACAACATAGTCAGAAAAGGGAATGATCCAGGAAACATTAAAAGACAATGGAAGGATGACACAGAGTCACAGGACCAAAAAAGAATTGGCAGATGCAGAAGAATTTAGTGAAACAACATATGCTCAAGAAACAATTGAAGGAAGATGTTCAGGCTGCCCGTAAGTACTTGACAGAAAAGTAAAGCCCCAGGAATTGATGGAATGCCAAGTGACACATTTTAATAAACAGATGTTTTCCTGGGCTTGCTTACCAGGTTGTGCCAAGAAATCTGGAGGACAACTACAGGGTATACTGACTGGAAGAAATCCATATTTATTTCCATTCCAAAGAAAGGTGAGCTGTCAGAGAGTGAAGATTATCGAACAATATCAATAGTACAACATACAAGCAAAATTCTGTTGAAGATTATAAAAAAATAACTGGAACAGTATATTGACAGACAATTATCAGAAACACAAGCTTGGCTAAGAAGAGGCTGTGGCACTTGAGACATTATTTTCAATGTCAGATGGATCATGGCAGAAAGTATCAGAAGAAAAACTAGTTATGTTTCATTGACTATGCAAAGGCATTTGACTTTGTGAATCAAACAAATTCAGGTTAATCTCGAGAAGAATGGGAATCCCAGAACAATTGATTGTGTTCATTTTGGAGGATAAAATATTTATATACTTAGATAATAGATTTTAGTGAATTGAAATGATTGTTGATTTTATAAAATTTTGAAAATATGGAGAAGATAATGAATATTTTCAATAATCCTATGATTCAGAGATAATAAATATTAAAATTTCATATATTTACTGTGGGGCTTATCTCATGTATGTTTATCTTTTTCATAATTTCAATAATATTTGTATACTACTCTGTGATCTTCTTCTATATTTATTGTAAACATTTCTTACATAAGAAAACATATAAAACTCTAACTAAAATTGCTCAATATAGGAATCTGGTCGTAACCACTGAGAACTATTCTTTTAATTTCACAGAGTAGCAACTTGGAAGAAAAACTTCAGGATTTATTTTGAAAAGATCAGAGCCAAGAAAAGATACTATTTAAAAGATTGTTAAAACCCTGTAGAGGGATGTTTTACTCTTAAACATGTAGAGTCCTCAGGAGTTGAGATTGACTTAATGACACTGGTTTGGTATTTTTGATTAGCAACTGAATCATATTCCCATAAAGAGTCATAATTGCTTTTGTTAACCTTCTATTGTTGAATAACACATTATTTTCTTATTGGAAATTTTCTTTAATTTCATCTTTCAGCACTAACTCATATTCTCATCTTTGATTATTCCCGAAGACTAGATCCAAATGAATAAAAGCATTGTATCAAAGCTTGCAGAAATGAGCTCGAGTGTGGCAGGGATGAAGAGGATGGCACAAGATAAGAGAAGGGTCAGATCTATTGTTCATAGTGTTGCTGCTATGAGTCGGACTCAACTTCGTAACACCTAACAACAATATTAAGGCTTATAATGTCTGTCAATTCAGTATGCCACAGACCCTCACACAATATTGCAAAGAATTATAATGGTTGTAACTTAAATTTTAAAATTTTATTATATATTCACAACTATTTATTATTATTGATATTGTAGAAGGGTAGTGGATATCCCATGGACAGCCAAAAGTACAAAAAGAGAGATGTCTCGGAGAAAGTGCAACCAGTTCTTCACATACTTTGGGCATGCCGTTAGGAGAGGCTATTCCATGGAGAGTGATACGATGCTTGAAAAGGTGGAGAGTCAGCAAAAAAGAAGACCCTCCGCCAGGTGGATTGGCACAGTGACTGCTGCAATGGTCTCAAGTATGTCAGAAATTATAAGAATGGTACAAGATAGGACATGGTTCAGATCTGTTTTTCATAGGGTCATTATTAATAATATTCAACTCAAGAACACCTATAACATCTATTATTACTATTATTATTATTATTATTAAGATTTTCATAGTAACTCATTGCTTTAGTTTTTATTTAATCATGAATAAATATTTTAAACATCTTTCTAAATATACATGTAGCATTTTTTTATGTGTTTATTGATTGTAAATTTTCCTTTTTCTGGAATATCTCCATAGTACTAATATTTTTTAACATTTAGGATGATTTAAAAATTAATTTATTAACAATGAATTTTTTTTTTCTTTTCAAAGAGAAAAGCGAACTGGGAACTAGGGGAGAGGGGTGGACAGAGAAGAAAAGGTGAAACAATGAATGAATGGAAATCCAGTCTCTATAAATTTTCATTAAAATCTCAATTAAAAAACACAAAAACAATTTATAAAACAGAAATTTTAAAAAAACCTCTTCTTATATCATATACTGGAGTGATTTTAAATATTATTTACAAAGAGACTATCCTTAAAATCTTTCCAGTGCCTAGCCTGGCATGGTATCATTGTAGTTAAGATTATCTAGTCAATTCTAATTCATAGCAACATTCTGGAGAACAGATTTTAGTCCTCAAAGTGACATATTTTAATGAAATTCTTGGTAATTTTAATCTTTTTTTCATTTATCATGATACTATTTATTGACCCAGTTGTGACTTTTTCTGTTTGTCATTATGGCAATGTGAAATACACACTGAATACTTTCTAATGAAGTCTCTGAGCATCATGAGTAAGTACTCATGTCCTCTTCACTATCAGCAAGCAAGGTGTATGTTATCTACATATTGCAGGCTGTTAATGAGACTTCCTCAAATACTTATGTCATGTTCTTTTTCATAGGTATCTAATCAGTGATCATACAATCTTAGTATCTACCTGGAAAGATAATAAAAAAATATAAATTTGGAATTAAAGAGTGCTACCTTTTTAAAAATCACTTCCACCAATGTATTGTAAAAAGTGAATTCTAAAAATTACATTAACTAGGATGAATATACATTTGACTTTTTAAATAATTTATTTTTATTTATATAATTTACTATTGTTATTTAATTGCATTAAATAATATATCTTAGAAATATTATGGATGTTAGGAATCTTTGGTGGCATATTGGTAAGAAACTGTATTGCAATCCCTAAGTTACACAGTTTGAATCCACCAGTTGCTCTGTGGAAGAAGGATGGGCAGTCTCCTCCTATTTGGATAACTACCTCTGAAAAACCCTGGAGGTTCAGCTATAGGTCAATTCCACCTCAAAGGCACAAAACAACAACAACAACAAAATCAACAATAGCAACAATAACTTAGAGATATTATTTAAATTAAGTCTTTCTGATATAATTGTTAGAACACACAGGTTTTTTTCCCCTATTTATACAGAATTTATTATTACACAGTTTAGGATCACAGGTCAACAACACAAAAACAAGCACAAAAAGGAGAAAAGAGACCAAGCTGCTGAATGTCACCAGCCTGTCTGTGGGGTTAAAAGGTGCTCCAACACACAGTCTTTTATAAGACCTAATACTCAGTTGGTAATGAGGCCATTACAGTCTAGTTATAGCTAACTAGCTAGTCTCCCTCTTTGCTTCAATCTCACATATACTTCTAGCATGTAGTGGTCTCACTTCAGCACAAATCAGATAATTTATGCTGGTAATCTATTTCCTGGACAGGACTCAAGAATCTACAGTACCTGCAAGAAATCTTCTCTGAGAGTAAAGGGCGTAGGTAGATGAAGTTTAAGGGTGTGACACATTGTGGGTGGGAGGGCAGTAGTGCCTTCAGACAACTCCAGCAGACTTTTAGAGAAATCTAGGAGCCATATTTTCACTTGGAATGATTCTTCCTCCTCTTTTCTTTGTGTTAATATATTTTTTTACAAATTTCATTGTATGCTGAATATCTGAACAGATTGGTATCTGAAAATTAAATGGCACTGACTTTGCTTCTGAGGAACATAAATGTGACTGAGAAATCAAATAGGGCTTCCATTTAAAAGATGTCCTCTATAAATCATCTGTTGTTGTCTCCTACTTTGCAAAGATCACATTTATTTCTCCTGATAATTTATACAGTAGGCTCATTATCCCAGTTTTATTCCACCAGAGCTCAGCAAATTTATATAAATTGTTCAATGTCACAGGGTTAGTAGTAGTTAAACTGAGGTTAAAGTTCATGTCTCCCTATTTCTGAAGCCTGGTATATTACCAGTAGAAAGTTTATATTTATAATTGTTTCTGTACCATTGCATATAGTGTTCAATATAGGAGACATTCAGGTAAATGCAAGCTAAATAGGTTAGTGAGTAGAAGTGAAAATATTCTCTGCAGAAAAGCAGCTTTGCATATGAATGGTACAAAGAACTAGTGAGAAAGGGGGTGAGGAGTCAAATAAGAGAAGGGCCATAGAGTGTGAAAGTGCTTCTGTGGAAGGACTAGGTCTGTGAGCTGTGCTAGCCATGACCCTCCGGGTTCAGGGAAGAAAGCAGTGAGCCACATCAGGAGTTACTGGGGTTGAGGCAGGGAAGGAGATAAACAGGTCCCTCTGAAAGCCTCAGCTTCTCTACTTCTCTGTTTCCCAGGAGCCCTCCCTTCCTCTTGTACCTTGAGTTGTTTTCTGCTTCATTTCCTCTCCGAGCCCTCAGATCACCCTCAGAGCTCTTTGCTATCTTCTGCATCATTCCAGCTGGAATAAAATATAACTGTGTCTGAAAAGTACAGAAATCAAAGCTCCCCTTGGGGATTTTTTCCCATATCACCTGTCGAATTGAAAATCAGTGTGTCCTTGAAAAGATAGGTATTTCAGGCCGCAGGGGGGCTAATTTGCAAGGCCCATTACTCAAGTAAAACATTAAAACAGTCCTGAATAAGTCAGTGCTCTTGGCCTGTTTCCACTCCTGCACCAACATTACCAACTATAGGTTTCCTGTCAAGCTTCAGAACACAAAGTAAAGCCATTCAATTGATAGTTTGTCTTTAACTTTTACACTTTCATCATGCACTGCATTGCAAATCTGCTTCACTTCCTTGCAGGACTCTTACCTCTGTCCTTGAAGCTGAAGCAGAAAAATATGTCATTTTAAAAAATCTTCCTGAGTCTATAGTGTGAAAATTCTGTTGTATTAGGAGAACATTACAGCAATGAGATGAAAGACTTATTTACAAGTAAATAACCTTATAGGGCTATTAAAGTCAGTGGCTTTATATACAATGCCCAATTATTG
Source organism: Elephantulus edwardii (assembly GCF_000299155.1). NCBI lineage: Eukaryota > Metazoa > Chordata > Mammalia > Macroscelidea > Macroscelididae > Elephantulus > Elephantulus edwardii. The sequence goes on from NW_006399870.1 coordinate 7,088,310, forward strand.
TGAAAATATCATAATTTTTTATTGATTAGATATATTTTCATTAAAATTTACTTAATGTTCTTGAAAGGAAATAAATGAGGGAGGAGAAAGAAGTCATAAAGTAACTGCAAGATAGCTAGAGACCTAGGAAATGTTCTTCTGGATTCCCACCCCCTCACCCTACCCTCAGCCCTGTACTACATTCGAAAGGCCTGAATTACATTGCATTTATACTTTCACATTATTATGCTGTGCAGTGATGTTTTACACTGTAAAATTCATAGTTTCAAGGGAGTAGACATTCGAAACTATGAATTATATAGTGTAAAATCATAAATGCTTTATTAAAGTATAAGTGTAATGTGATTCAGGCCCTTTAAGAATGCAGTACATAGCTGAAGAAAGAAAATCCAGCAAACCCTTCACTAGGTCTCTAAAACAAAGACATGTTAAAGAAAATGAGATGAATAGAAGCTTTTAAAAGGTAGTTTGAAAAGACAGAGCAAAGTATTACAGCAAAATGTGCAAAGAGCTGGAGTTAGAAAACCAAAAGTAAAGAATACACTTGCATTTTTTTCAAACTGAAAAAAACTAAAGAGCAAATTCAAGCCTCAATTCAAGTTGCAATACGGAAGAAGTCTAAGAATTCATGAATGATGAAGGAAGTAAGGTGCAAAATCACTCGACCAAAAAGAATTAGTTGATATTGAAATAGTTTGGAAAGTAGCATATGATCAAGAGCCAATGGTAATGGAGGAAGAAGTTTCACTGAAAGCACTGGGAAAAAATAAGGGGTCAGGAATTAATGGAATACCAACTGACATGTTTCAGCAGCCTTGAACATGCTCATTAGTCTATGTCCAGAAATTTGGAAAACAACTGCCTGATGAATGACACTGTAATGATCATCTATTTGTTTTTTAAATGTCATATGAATCTTATCTGAAAACAGACTGTAAAAAAGACATTTTCGTATCTTTTATTGAGTATGCAATGACAGTCAACTGTAGACCATTGCAAACTGTGGATAACAATGAGAAGAATGAAAATTCCAGAACATTTAACTGTGGACATATGGAGCCAAGATACAGACTAAGAAGTTGCTGCAATAGAACAAGGAAATCCTATATGGTTTAGTCAGGAAAGATGTCTATCATAATTGCATCCTATTAACTTACTTGTTCAATCTATGTACTGAGCAAATAATTTGAAAAGCTGGATTATGTGAAAAAGAGCTTGTCATCAGGAAAGGAAGAAGACTGAGCAACAATTTGTGATACACAGATGTTAGTTTTGCTTGCAGAAAGTGAAAAAGCTTTAAAATGTATAATGTGAGAGAGACTAGAGAGCATTATATTGAGTGAACTGACTCAGTCTGGTAAGGACAAATACTGCATAAGACTATTATTGTAAATATAGAAGGATAACTAGTAAATGTCCAAAAGGGGAAGAGGAGGGAAGAGGAGGGCTGAGGGTAGGGAAGAGGGAAAATCAGGGAGTCGTAGAGTTTGGTGGGTGGAAGGAGGGAGTGAAGGAATTAGGAAAGGTCCAGTGGTAATATGAAAAGACAAAGTAATAGTGGGCATAGATCAATGGTGATTAAGTTTATAAAACACAATGTATGAGAATGATCGTATGAAAGACAATGTGAATGAAGGGGTGTGTGAAACAATGTAGATGAATGAAACAAAGTATAAACACTGAGTATGCAGATCAATATAAAAAAGATTTTTTGAAAGCTTTAAATATTTATTGTTGAAGTTCAAGGTCTTCAGTATGGATTACATCTTAACATAAAGAAAAAGGCAATTTTCACACCTAGACCATTGAACAACAACATAAGTGAAATATTTCACTTTATTTAAATCCATAATCAACACTCAATGAATTAGCCGTTAAGAAATCAAACAGCAAATTGTAATTGGTAAATCTGCTTCTGAGGATCTTTTCAAAGTGCTAAAGAGGAAGGTGTGTGTAAGGATGTCAGTTTAAAAACTGAAGGGTATCTGATTCAGTTGCATAGTGTTTTCAATTGCTTCATATTTATGGGAATGTTGGAAAACATATAAGAAAGATATAAGGAGAATTGATGCTTTTGAATCGTGATGCTGGCAAGGAATATCAAATACACCATAGACTGCCAAGAGAACACACCAATGTCTCTCTGAAAAAAATACAGCCAGAATGCTTTGAAGAAGTAAAAATAGTGTGATCTTGTTTGACATACTTTGGGATAATGTTTGGAAAAATAGAGGATCAGCAAGAGAGAAGGTCCCTCACTGAGATGGATTGAAACAGCAAGTACCACTATAGCTTTAGGCCCAGCAAGACTGTGAGGGTGGTACAGGAGGAGACAAGGTTTTGCTCCATTAGAGTAGACTCAAACAAAGCAATGCCATATACCTTAGATATATCAATTAATAAATGGTCAAATAAAGTGCAAGCTGGATTAGAAAGGACGGTGTTATTACAAACACCTTGTTCTGGATGACATTATACTTTCATGACAAAAAAAATTTACTAGCTTTCTATTTTTATTTTTTTTTAAGAAAGGTATTGTTTATTTTCCTTCAACTTATTTTCACTTTTTAAAAGACAGTTTAAGACCATTCTGTGGTTGTGCCCACCCACACAGTGGCCTGAGCCGTGGGGCTGCAGAACAGTCTTCAGTTGCAGGCTGAGTGCTCCAGTCTTCAGTAGGGAATTGCTGAATAGGCACAGAGGGCATCTGGACGCCTTTGGACCCGTCTGCAACTTCAGGCTTAGTGGCAGTGAATTCAGGAGAAGGAGCCGTCCATTCTTCCTGAAACTCCTCCTTGGCCACAACCTTTTCAGCAGCAGCCTGTACTTTCTTTTCAATCTCTTCCAGATCTCTGTAGAAGTACAGATCGGGCATGACCTCCCACGGGTGCTCGCAGGAGATCGTGCCACACATGTGCAGGACTTCCCAGGCCAGCATCCACATCAGACCCACGGAGTAAGCTCCCTTGTTACATGGGATAGCAATGTGTGCGTTGTGCAGAGGAGGATCTGTGTCACACAGGGCAATGGTAGGCAATGTAAGATGCTTCTGTCAGAGGCTGGTGGTCAGCCCTGGGATCAGTAACCACCAGAAGACGATGCTCCCGGAAGGCTGCCTGGATATATTTAGTGAAGGTTCCAGGAGTGATGTGCCCGGCAATAGAAGTGGCCTCAGTAGCCCCAGCAAACTTCAGAACAGCTCTCTGGACTGTATTTCTGGAGGAAATGACACTGACATCAGCTGGATTTTTAATGGCAACAATGGCGCGAGCGGCCAAGAGCAGCTTCTCCCAGGTCCTCTTCAGGGTTATGATATAGATGCCATCACTTTTCCTTTTGTAGATGTACTGTTCCATTTGGAAGTCAAGGTTGGAGACACCCAAATGCGTTCCTGCTGCAAGGAACTTGAGGACATCCTCCTCCTTCATCTGCAGGACATCAAGGGAGGGCTCCAGACATTGTGGAAGTTTCCCCTTTAAGTTACAACCGGAACCAGACCAACGCCATATGGACCCATATGGACCCTTGTGCAGGTAGCGCAGAAAGCTAGCTTTCTAAAAATGTTACAGGATCTCCCAGTTGTTTTTTGTTTTGGGCTTTCTTTTTATTTGTTTTGTTTTAAAAATGGAAGAGAAAATAAAGAGGAGGGTAGTGTAGGCTTAGAAAGAGATGAAATTACTCTTTGCTTTCAAAATGAATAAATTTTGAGTTGTGCAAAACAATACTAAAAAAAACCCAACAAAAACAAAAGGAAAAAAACAAAACAGCAACGCAGTAATGGCCCTGGGAAGCAGAATGGTGTTGATTTAAATGATACACTACAGACAGGTATCTCCTACCTCAGAAATGAGAAGAGAGATTTCAACTGCTTGGAACTCGTGTTTTATTTACCTATTTTATTCTTTCTCCTTCTTTTCTGTAAATGTATATTATTTCACATCTTTTTCCCTGGTCAGCAGGCTGTCCAGTGCGAGTGTATCACATCAAAACTGGAAATCCTGCAAGAAGCAGAAGCGGAAATTGCTTTTTGTGGGCCTGATTTCATGCTGAGAGAGAAGCGGCAGCTCAGAGATGAATTGGAAGGCCATGCTTGTCAGTGAATTAAATGTGATGAACCTCAGAGTTCTATTGATATGTGACAGCAGAGTTGGCAATAGCGGCTGCCTTAGCATCTTCTTAATGTCATGCTCTCAGTGTTTTTGTTTGACCCAGTACATTCTGTTAAAAATGATACATAGTTACTACTCTATACTGTTTAAAAGAGCAGGAAAATATGCTAGTGTCAGACAATATCACAACCAAACATTTCTGTTAATAGAATAAAATACATATTTTATTAGAATATCTCTTCCACCGAGGAGAGGTTTTATTAAGTGATGTTTTTCATTCTCTGCCTAGAAACAGGCTTGCTCCTGTCTGACTATTCACTGGAAAAAGGGACATGGCTGTGGACAGGGTACCTGCAGAACACTTCATGGGCTTTCACGAACAGCCTGGAGCCTGAGCAACCTACAGTTCCATTACTTATTTTCATCCTCTCATTCTTCTTTACAAAATCAATTGCAAACAATATCATACAATCTTATTTTCTGCAGTATGTTTTTGTGACTGCATCTGTATTCAAAACCTGCTCCACTCTCCAGAGAAGGTTTCTGCCACCACCAGGTGGTACTAGGGCTTTATGGTAGAAAGGACACTAAGGGTGAGTATATTGCAAACAGTACAAGTCCAGATTGTCTTGCAACATGCCCAATAAGGGATTTTCTGCATTGAGGGGAAACTTAATATTTTGTGTTGATTACTTTCGTTTAATATTTATTCTTTAAGCTATTCTTGGATTCTCTAGATGATGCAAATGATTAATACACTGAACTGTTAAAAAAATTAAAAACTCTAGTCCACTTAAAGAAACATCAGAAGGCCTTATAATCTACTTCTAAAAACCCAGCCAATGGGGAAGAAAAATTCAGCCAATGGAGGACATTTCTACTCGGACATACGTGAACTCAACATAAATCAAAGTCGATTGACTGGTAACTAGTTTAAGCTACCATAGAGATATGAGTTCCTTTGTGTCAGAGTAGAAATGTGCTGCCTTCAATATGGACTACAACACATTGTAAAGAAAAAAAAAATTCACTATAGGCCAATAAGCAACATTATGAGAGATGGACAAAAGATTGAAATTCTCAAGTAAGATTTCATCTTACTTGAGTCTTACTTGAATTCACAATCAACACCCTTGAATCAGTAGTCAGAAAATCGAAAGACATATTGATTTAGGGAAGTTATCTATCAGGTATCTCTCCAAAGTCCTAAAGTGCAATGGTTTCAATCTTAAGTCAGTCTAAGGTGAACCTAATTCAGGTCACAGTCTTTTCAATCACCAATTTTGCATCTGGCAGCTAGACAGTGGGTAAAGTTAATGAAAGCTGAATTGACGAATTGATACCTTTAAGCTGTGGAGTTGAAGAAAATACAGAATATCTAATAGGCTGCCAAAAGAGCAAACAGATATGTCTTGGAGAGAGTGCAATCAGAGCTCTCCTTAGAGAAAATGATGGTGAAACTTCATCTCATAAACTTTGGACATGTTGTTAGCAGGGAGGGAGACATTGTTCTTGAATAAATGGAGGGTTAGCAAAAGGAGAGGAAGACCCAAAAGAGATGAGTTGACACAGTGATTGAAGCAATGGACTCAAGTATTTTAGATATGCTGAGGCTGACACAGGATAATACAGATCTGACACAGGAAAAATTCAGATCTATTGTTCATACAGTCTCTATATGTTGTATTCAACTCAATGGCATATAACAACTACATTGTTGTTGTTGTTGTTGTTTGCTTGCTACTCATAGCTATGTACAACAACCCTAAACTCTACTCTGTCCTGTGCCAATCGCACTGTCTCTGGCACTCCCATCCCGATTATCCCAGTCACTGAATCAATCCACCTCATAGAGGTCCTTCCCCTCCTGTGCTGTCCCTCCACCCTCCCAAGCATGATGTCCTTCTCCAAGGACCAGTCTCTCCTCACAACATGTCCAAAGTATGTTAGACAGACCCTCAGAATCCTTGCCTCCAAGGAGCCACCCGGTTTAACCCTTTCCAGGACAAATCTGTTTGCTTTCCTAGCAGGCCATGGTATTCTCAATACTCTTCTCCAGCACCACAGCTCAAAGGCATCAATTCTCCTTCTATCCTCCTTGGTTATTGTCCAACTCACTGATGCATAACAAGTGATTGTGAAGACCATGGCCTGTATTAAATGGACCTTAATCTCCAGGGAGACACCATTGCTCTTCAGTACTCTGGAGAGGTCCCTAACAGCAGACTTTTCCATGGCAATGTGCCTTTGCCTTTTAATTTCCTGGCTACTGGTGCCAAGAGTGTTGACTGTGGAGCCAAGCAAACTAAAGGTGTGAACAATCTCAAGCTCTTCACCATCCATCCTAATGATGCCAATTGATCAAGTGCTGAGAATCTTTGTCTTCTTGACATTGAGCCTCAATCCATATTGGAGGCTGCAGTCCTTGACCCTCTGCAGCAGGTGTTGGATCCGCAGAGCCAGACTCCAATGAGATCGGACGCCAGCACCAATCACTCACGAAAAACGGTCCTTGATGCAAACAGCATGAGGTTTTATTCCATCCAGCGTGCTGGGGCACAACTCATGACCTACGCAGAGGCAGAGGAGTTGAGCCCCGAGCTAAGGGTACATACAGCTTATAAAGGCAATAACCTGCGCAAACATGGGCTAACACACAGGGAGGGTTGCTGATTGGTATATTTGAATATACACTGAGGTAGGCAGTTCTGATTGGTAATAATCTGGTGCATGCAGGTAAGCGAGGAAAACTATCTGATTGATACATTTAAAAGCGAGTTGGCATGCGCGGCAAGCGGGGTTGGCACAAATTGGGGGGAGGGGGAGTGGGGGAGTAAAGTTCAGAAAAACAACTCCTGGAATTTCTCTTATCTGTACTCCCAGATGTGGGTGAGCCATTTTATGACCTTGTTTTTCTGAGCGGTTTATGGTCCTGTTTTTCTAAAAAGAGGGCAAAAGTCCTGTGAGGTTTTACGGCTTCTACCTGAGAAGGGTTAAAATTTAACTTCCTCAGAGTCCTTCACAGGTGCTTCAGGTCCTCCTCAGTTTCAGCAAGCAGGGTAGTGTCATCTGCATAATGCAGATTGTTGATAAATCGTCCACAAAACTTGACCCCACATTTCTCCTTAAAGAGCCCAGCCTCCCAGATAATCTGTTCTCCATATAGGTTGAAAAGGTAAGGAGATAGGATGCATCCCTGGCATACGCCATTCCCAATTTTGAACCATGCAGTGTTCCCTTGCTCTGTTCTGACGACTGCCTCCTGGTCCAAGTATA
>NW_006399870.1:7096916-7097492 GCF_000299155.1 Elephantulus edwardii
ATTTTGGTTGCCTTGGATTTGGTTTAATTTTCCTCAACTTCAGCTTGAATTTGCATATGAGTAGTTGGTGGTCTGTTCCACAATCAGCTCCTGGCGTAGTTTTCAAAGCTAATATTGAGCTTCTCCAGTTGTTCTTTCCACAAATGTAATCGATCTGATTCCTGTGCATACCCTCAGGTGAAATCCAAGTATATAACCTGCATTTATGTCTCTTAAAAAATGTATTTGCTATGAATAAATCATTGTGCAAAATTCGCTCATTCTCTCTCCAGCTGCATTTCTGTCACTGAGTCCGTGTTTTCCAACTACTGAATCTCCTTCTCTGTTCCTGACTTTCGCATTCCAGTCATCCATTATTATCAATGCACCTTGATTGCATGTTCGATCGATCTCCGATTGTAAAAGTTGGTAAAAATATTCTATATCTTCTTCCTTGGTTCTGGTTGTTGGTGCATATATCTGAATGATAGTGGTATTCACTGGATTTTCTTGTATGCGTATGGATATTATCCTGTCACTCACAATACTGTACTTTAAGATGAATCTAGCAATAATTTTCTTAACTATGAAAGCAAC
>NW_006399870.1:7098041-7102457 GCF_000299155.1 Elephantulus edwardii
ATCTGAACATTCAGATTAAGACAGACTAGGAAGAAGGATTGGCCATCCACTTCTGAAATAGCAGGCCTCTGAAAACCCTATGTACAACAGAACAGAACAATAACTACATTATATATGCATAATTACTGTAAGTATATTGTGAGTGCTATTTTTATGCAGAGATATAATTTTATGCACATATTTTTATGTGAAGAGTAGGAAAAGGAACAAAATATTTCCTTGCTTGTAGATATGTATACAATAAGGAGTCCCTTATGGCACAAATGGTTAAATTCTTAGATATTAACCAAGTGGTTCCCAGTTTGAATCCAGCCAGTAACCTAGAAGCATATCGGAAAATAATCACCTGCTTCTAAAAGATCAGAGACATTGAAAAACCCACAAAGAACAACTTTGCTCTGACACCTGTCATAAATGAAAATAAAAATTTAAAATCACAAATGTACAAATCAAAATGTCTTTGATTGTTTATTTAATTAAAATATATTTTAAAACCTGGGGTTTTCTATCATAGTATACATTTACATATACATTTAAATTATGTTGTCTATCAGTGTACTGGCTTGTATGAAGAGTGCTCAGGCCTTTCGTTCATAGGTTCCCTATGAGTCATATACGACTCAATGGCACCTAACAACAATAACAACAATGTCATAGAGAGAGCTACGTTGGCCTAGTGGACAGAAAGTTATGCTACTAAGCCAAAGGTGGGTGATTTTAATCTGCAGCCCTCGGGCCAGGTTCAAATTGTTTTCCTGACAAACATTCTTCTAGGAGGTATAGCACTGGTCTGTGCATTGCTGTACAGAGGCCTCATGGTTGCTGTGATGTTGAACACTGGGACACTTATGTGCCAAATGTGGTAATGGTTACCCATGGTGGACAATGTTTGCTGAAAGCAGGAGTGGCATCCACTTCTGAAATGGCTTGACTTCGGAAACTCTGTATATGAACAATGCTCAGGCCTTTCGTTCATAGGGTTGCTATGAGTTGTCTATAACTCGACGGCACCTAACAACAACAACAACAATAAGCAGTCTACTAGTGAATTTTTTTTTACTTTGTCTTCTCAGAGCTTTAGTGCAATATTCAGAGTCTCCTCTGACATCCTTCTCTGTCTTTGTAATGACCTTGTACACTCTTGATATCCTCCCACAACTTATCTGTTCTTCACTCACTAGTGTTCAAGGCCTCAAACCTGTTCATGAAATAATTCTGAAATTCAGGTGGGATAGACTCAAGGTCATATTTTGGTTCCTTGGATTTGATTTAATTTTCCTTAGCTTCAGCTTTAACTTGCATATGAGTAGTTGGTGGTCTGTTCTGCAATCAGCAACTGGTCTAGTTTTCACAGCTGATATTGAGCTTTTCCAGGGGTTCTTTCCCCAGATGTAAGCATTTTGATTTCTATGCATACCATCAGGTGAAACTCATTGTCAGAAAGAGCAAGGAAACACTGCCGGGTTCAAAATTGGGAAGGGTGTATGCCAGAAATGTGTCCTATCTCCATACCTTTTCAATCTATATGAAGAACAGAACAGATTATCCAGGAGGCTGGGCTGTATGAGGGGAAGCGTGGCATCAGGATTGGAGGAAGATTCATCAACAATCTGCGTTATGCAGATGACACAACCCTGCTTGCTAAAACTGAGAAGGACGTGAAATGTTTGCTACAGAAGATCAAGGACTGCAGCCTTCAATATGGATTGTAGCTCAATGTCAAGAAGACAAAGATTCTCACCATTAGGCCAATTGGCAGCATGAGGCTGAATGGTGAAGTGATTGAGATTTTTCACAGCTTTAGTTTGCTTGGCTCCACAGTCAACATTCTTGGTATGAGCATCCAGAAAATTGAAAGATGTATTGCAATGAGAAAGTCTGCTATTTGGGACCTCTCTAAAGTACCGAAGAGCAACGATTTCACTCTGGAGACTGATACATGCCATAGTCTTTGCAATCACTTGTTATGTATCAAAGAGCTGGACTATGACTATGGAGGATAGGAGAATTGATGCCATTGAACTGTGGTGCTGGAGAAGGTTCAACATGAAGAGGATTAAACCAGGCTGTTCCTTGGAGACAAGGATTCTGAAGCTTCATCTGACATAATTCAGACATGTTGCAAGGAGGGACCAGTCCTTATAGAAGGACTTCATACTTGGGAGGGTGGAGAGACAGCACAGGATAGGAAGACTCTCTATGAGGTGGAGTGATTCTGAGACAGGGTAATGAGTGTAGGTGTGTCAGAGACAGCGAAATTGGTATAGGACAGAGCAGGCAACTCGACAGCACATAAAAATAACATCAAAATAATGCAGCTTATATTCTGCCATTTGTTAATTTGAATTTACTGAGAAAACATTGTGTCCTTCACAGAGCATCATTTCTCCCTCTTGGTGCAGACCGATCTGTTATTGTTGTTATTATGTGCCATTGAGTCACCTGCAACTCATAGCGACCCTATGTACAACAGCCCTAAGCCCTGCTCTATCCTGTGCCAATCTTATCGTCTCTATACACCTGTCCTATTATTCCAGTCACTGACTCAATCAATTTCACCAAGGGTATTTTTCTCTTGCACTGTCCCTCCACCCTCCTAAACATGATGTGCCTCTCCAAGGAGTGATCCTGCCTTGCAACATGTCTAAAGTATGTCAGACAAAGTTTCAGAATCCATGCCTATAAGAAGGAGCCCAGCTTCACCCTCTCCAGGATGAACTTGTAGGTTCTCTTAACAGTCCATGGTACATTCAATTCTTCTTCTATCATCTCATTGTTCAGCTTTCCAATGCATATGCTATGCATTAGAGTCTAGTCACCTTAAATATACTTTAAAGTACAAAGAATTCTGATTGAGTACTTAACTAATATCTGAAAAATCGTCAGTTCAAAACTTCCAGCTGCTGTACAGAAAAAAAGACCCATAAATACTTCAGCCTAGGAAACTCTGTGAGATAGTTCTATCTAGTTATTAGCAGTGGGTCAGAATTAACTCAATAACACACATCAATAACATATAAAGTACAGTATTAGCAAACAATCCCCAGAGATAACATTATTACACACAATATATAAAGAACAGTTAGACATCACTTGTGTGCTTAGATTATAAATAATATTTGTGAAATTACCGGTTATATAACAGGCATTTGAAAAAAACAGTAAACATTTAGTTTTTAATAGGTAAACTATTTAAAATGTATTAAAGTGTTTCATGAAAGTAAAATCATGTCTTCCTGAGTTGATGTCCAGTGATGGATGTTGAAATTAGCAGGCAAAGGTTTATGGAGAATTAAGATATATGATTGACTTCAAAGAATCTCATTTATTAATTGCTGTTGAGTTTAGCAAATTGCAAATTATTTGACATTCTTCTCTTTGGGAAGTGAAGATAAATTTCTTTTTCTTTGAATATGGAATGAACATTGTGTCTGCCTTTTAATGAATAGAGTATGCAAATGGAAAAATGAAAATTTTGCATGGGAGCAGTGTGCTATAGGGTCCTGCAGAAGCCACCAGCTGAGCCCTGACCAAAACCTCAGGACAGATAAAAAGCAGTAATTAGAGGTCAATTTATAGCAATAAGCAAACACATCAAAAGATGGAAAAAATGACCATTGACTCTCTAACCCAACATCTCCTACAAATTTAAAAAGAACAGAAAGAAAACCAGACACCCTCTAAAAACCCTAAAATTATGAAAATTAAAGTGGAAATAAAGAGATAACAGAAAAACAACTGAAATCATAAGCAAAAAAAGGAGTTGGTTTTTTGAAAAGGTCAATAAAATTGACCAACCACTAACAAAGGAAGGAAAAGACACAGATAATCTGAATAAGAGATGAAACAGGCAACATCACAACAGAACCAACTAAAATAAAAAGGCTAAAATTGGAATATTATGAAAAACTATACTCAAATCTAAAAATCTAAGGAAATGTATAAATTAATAGTAATTTACAACCTACCTAAAATGACACAAATAAAAATGGAACACCTAAACAGACCCATTAAAAACAAGAAATTGAAAAAGTAATAAAACAACTTTCAACCAAAAAAAGCCCAGCATCAGATGGTTTTACAAGTGAATTTTATTAAACATTTAGAGAAGAATTGTCAGCAATTTGGCATAAACTCTTTCAGAAAATACAAAAGATGGTATTCTTTCAGATTCATTCTATGAAGCAAACATATCCTTGATACCAAAGCCAGATGAAGACACCACCAAAATAGAAACTTACAGACCAATAACTCTCATGAATATTGATGCAAAAATCCTGAATAAAATCCTAGCCAGTAAAATCCAAGGATAATTCACCATGACTAAGTGGGATCCATAACAAGTATGCAAGGATGATTCAACATAAGAAAAACCATAAATGGAATTCATCACATTAACAAACCAAAAAGCAAGAA
>NW_006399870.1:7102961-7104898 GCF_000299155.1 Elephantulus edwardii
CAAGATTAAATACTTGGGAGTAAATATAACCAGAAACACAAAGGATCTTTGAAAGAAAATTGCAAAACATTACTATAAGAAACAAAAAGAGACCGGGAGAAGTCGAAGAATATCCCTTGGTCATGGATAGGAAGACTCAATATTATAAAAATTACAATACTACCGAAGGTAATTTACACATTCAATGTAATCCCAATACATATGTCAATTCCATTCTTCAATGAGACAGAAAAACCAATCTCCAATTTCATTTGGAATGTAAAGTGGCCCTGAATAAGCAAAGCACTCTTTAAAAAGAGAAACAAGGTGGAGGCATCTCACTCCCTGATCTCAAATCCTATTACACTCTCATGGTGGTCAAGACAGCATGGTAATAGTACAATGATAGACACATAAATCAATGGAATAGAATTGAGAATCCAGAAATCAGCCCATCTACCTATGGTCAACTTATTTTTGACAAGGAAATGAAATCAGTTAAGAGGGGAAATGATAGCCTTTTAAATAAATGGTGTTGGCAAAATTGTAAAGCTATCTGCAGAAAACTCAAGCAAGACTTTTACCTCACTCCATATACAAAAACCAACTCAAAAGGGATAAAGGACCTAGACTAAAACCAAGGACTATACCTTTCATTAAAGAAAAGCTTGGAAGAATTCTAGAATTCTTAATCCACAACATAAACAGTTTTCCAAGCATCCTAAAAAAACAACCAGGAGAGGATAAAAGAGATGAATGAGACCTTTTAAGAATCAAATCCCTACGCACATCCAAAAATTTCTACAACAGGGTAAAAGTGGAAGCCACAGACTGGAAAAAAATATTTGGTAAAGACATGTCAGATAAGGGACTTATATCTGGAAATTCTAAAATATTTGAGAACACAAGATAAAGTAAAAAATCCAATTGAAAAATGAGCACAGGATATAAACAGACACTTCACCAAAGAAGACATTCAGATGGTGAACAAACACATGAAGAAATGTTCAAAATCCCTAGCTCTCAGAGAGATGCAAGTCAAAACAACTATGAGATATCATAAACATAAAAAAATAGTAAAATTTAACAGAACCGCAAACAACAAATGCTGTCAAGGTTGTGGAGAAACTGGAACCCTTAGTCACTGTCGGTGGGAGTATGAAATGGTGCAACCACTATGGAAGGCAGTATGACACTTTCTCAAAAAGTTGCAAATAGAAATACCATTTGACCCAGTAATTCCACTACTGGGAATATACTCTAAAGAAACTATTACTGCCTCTCAAGCAGATATATGCACACCCATGATTATTGCGGCTTTGTTCACACTAGCAAAGAGTTGGAAACAACCCAAGTGCCCATCAACAAACAAACAGATAGAGAAGCTGAAATATACTCTCACAGTGCAATACTACACTGCATTGAAAAGCAAGGAACTCATTAATTCTTATCTAAACCGTGTGACTCTGGAGGACTTAATGCTGAGTGAAGTATCTTGGTCAAAGAGGGACAAATGTTATCATGCCCCTGTTGTAAAGCTGGACTGACACTGAGGTTCGAGGGAGACTGAGAAAAAAGGGGATAACTAATGTATACTGCATTGAAACAGATGAAGGAGAAAACTGTTCAAAAGGGATATGTTGTTGTTGTTATGTGTCGTCGAGTCGTTTGCGACTCATAGCGACCCTATGAAAAACAGCCCTAAACCCTGCTCTATCCTGCGCCAACCGCGCTGCCTCTGACACATCCATCATGATTACCCCAGTCACCGAATCAACCCATCTCATAGAGGGTCTTCCCCTCCTGTGCTGTCCCTCCAACTCCCAAACATGATGTCCCTCTCCAAGGACCCGTCCCTCCTGGCAACATGTCCAAAGTATGTTAGACGAAGTCCCACAATCCTTGCCTCCAAGGAGTAGCTTGGTTTAACCTTCTCCAAGATGAATCTATTTGTTTTT
>NW_006399870.1:7107088-7108195 GCF_000299155.1 Elephantulus edwardii
ACATAGTTGACCAATTCAGCATAGTAGCAGGATACAAGATCAACATACAAAAATCAGTTGGATTTCTCTACAGTGACAAAGAGAATACAGAGCTGGAACTAAGAAAAGCAATACCCTTCACAATAGCTAATCACAAGATTAAATATTTGGGAGTAAATATAACTAGAAGCACAAAATAGCTATTCAAAGAAAACTACATAACATTATTACAGGAAACAAAAAGACCTGGAGAAGTGGAAGAATATCCCTTACTCATGGATAGGAAGGCTCAATGTTATGAAAATGGCAATACTACCAAAGGCAATTTACACGTTCAAGGCAATCCCAATACAAATACCAATTACATACTTGAACGAGATGGAAAAGACAATCTCTACCTTCATTTGGAATGGAAAGAAGTCACAAATAAGCAAAGCACTCCTTAAAAATAGAAAAAAGGCAGGAGGCATCTCACTCCCTGATTTAAAATCCTACTACACTGCCATGGTAGTCAAGACAGCATGGTGCTGGTACAATGACAGACACATAGATCAATGGAATAGAATTGAGAACCAGGAAATCAGCCCATCTATTTATGGTCAACTGATTTTTGACAAGGAGATGAAATCAGTAAGGCGGGGAATTGACAGCCTTTTTGACAAATGGTGTTGGCAAAATTGGAAAACTATCTGCAGAAAAATTAAACAAGATCCCCACCTCACTTCATATACAAAAACCAACTCAAGGTGGATCATGGATCTAGGACTAAAATCAAGGACTATAAACTTCATCCAAGAAAAGCTTAGAAAAACTTCAGTAGTCCTAATCCACAACATAAAGAGTCTTCCGAGTATTCTGAAAAATTTACAACCAGGAGAAGATAAAATAGATGAATGGGACCTTCTAAGAATCAAATCCCTATGCGCATCCAGAAAGTTCTCTAACAGGGTAAAAAGGGAAGCCACAGACTGGGAAAAAAGTGTTTGGTAATGACATGTCAGATAAGGGACTTATATCTAAAATTTATAATATACTTGAGCACCACAACAAGATAAAGGGGAATAATCCAATTGAAAAATGGGCACAGGATATGAACAGACACTTCACCAAGGAAGACATTCAGATGGC
>NW_006399870.1:7108295-7111062 GCF_000299155.1 Elephantulus edwardii
TTAGCCCAGATCCTTGACCCACTTACTTCCCAGCTCCACCCTCCACCAGGGTAACCCTTCACATCTGCCAAGTCCCTTCAGAAAATATCTTCCATTGTCCAACCCATGATCTGACAGCTTGTATCTTAAGCTTTTTTTTTAGGTATTATTGTTATGACACAAGTCCCGAATGAAGGCTGCATAGTGGAGTGGACTTGCGGGGAGGGATTGTATAACAATGAAAGAATTTTCCTTTTACTTTTCAAATAGAAGAGCAAAGTTGGGGGCATGGAGAAAAGTGCAACAATGGATGAATGGAAATCCAAAATCTCTGTAAACTTTCATCTAAAAAAAGAAAAAAAAGCAAAAATACTCACACATTGTGTTCTCTTGATATAATGAATTCCCCAACATAAGACATGAATTTTGTTGTATTTTTTTAAAAGTTGTGAACCACAGTAGATCAATGAAAGAACATCAAGTAAATCTAAATTCTGAATATTCTAAAGATTTGCTGTTGTTTTATAAACTGCTGTAGAGATGGTCATAATTCATGGTTGCCTCATAGACACAGAATGCAATGCTGTCTGGCCCTGTATCATTTTCAGAGTAGAATGGACTACTGTTTTCCTTAAAATTTTCACTGACTGGTTTTCAGACATAAATCAGCAATTCTATTTTTTCTTGCTCTTCCTGGGAATTCTCTTCAAAGTATCAACTTACTATGAAACAAGAAAATACTTGAGATGTTATCATCATATCATCATTTAGAAAAAACTTAGGTGAATGGGACACACAGTCTTTTTTTATACTACCTTTGCAA
Source organism: Elephantulus edwardii (assembly GCF_000299155.1). Lineage (NCBI taxonomy): Eukaryota > Metazoa > Chordata > Mammalia > Macroscelidea > Macroscelididae > Elephantulus > Elephantulus edwardii. Next base: position 7,109,098 of record NW_006399870.1, read on the forward strand.
CTCTTCTGTAAAATTAAGGTTATTTTTAGATTTAAAGGACTTTTAAAAGAACATGAAACAAACAAGTATTGCTGTGAAAGGCTACATATTATAGCACAAACCACACAGATACTGACCTACTTCCACAAGGCAAGTGAAAAATCATCCTGAAATGCAGGTGAAGGCATGGGATTATCCTCTGTGCATTACTGATGACTATTACTGCAGGAGGTTAGAGCATAATTCGTTAGAAAATTCCACATGGAGAAGTGACAACTGGTGCTGCTCTCTTTATGTTTTTTAAACATTGCCTTTCTATTTTAATGAAAATTAAATTGTAAGACTCATGTTGCTAAAAAGAAGAAATTCAAGTCATGGGACTCCTCTTTATTTTACTTATTTGTGCTAAATATGAAATGAGTAAGTGTTCATAAAAAATAAATCTCATATTAAATCTTCTTAAGTGTTTTGTATCTGGTTACCAAGATATATATATATATACACACACACACACACACAAAGGAAAAGGTTTCCTGTTTGTTTAAGATTTACAGCTGTATAAAAAAACACACTGCTTTTATCTATTCTTTAGTCCATGAAACTTCAATGTTGCCTCTTATTGTTGTTAGGTGCCATTTAGTTGAGTATGATTCACAGCGAATTTATGAGCAACAGATCTGAATCCTGCCCTATCTTGTGCCATCCTCACTATCTTTGCTGCAGTAACAGTGTTAGTTCATCTAGTTGAGGGTCTTCCTCTCTTTCACCGACCTCCCTGTTTCCAAGCATGGTATCCCCTTCCAACAAATAGCACCTACTAACAACATGTTCAAAGTATAAGTGTCAAAGTTTATATCTGTGCCTCCAAAGAACATTTTGGCTGCACCTCCCAACACACACCTATTCATTCTTTTGGTAGAAAATAGTATATTCAGTACTCTTCTTCAACACTACAACTCAAATGCACCATTTACTCTGTCACCCTTATTCATTGTTCAGTCCTCAGATGCATAGCAAGAGATTGGTAAAAGACCACGGCTCTAATCAGGCACACCTTGGTCTTCAAACTGACATTATTGCTCTTCAATATTTTGGAGAGTTCCCTGACGGTAGCCTTGCCCAAAGCAAAACATTTCCTGTTGATTGTGACCTAGGGAGATAAAAATGATCATTAGAAATTGGTTGTTTTTGTTGTTGTTGTTGTTGTTGTCATTAAGTGCCGTCAAGTCGTAGATGACTCACAGCAACCATATGAATGAAAGAACTGACCACTTGTATAACTTTCATCATTTCTCCAAATTCATACGGTTTCGGTTTCTGGAGGCAAGCTATTTTGGAAGTGGATGCTCCTGCTTCCAACCTTGATTTTATCGGGAGCTCCACCAAGCACTGCCCACCATGGGTAACTGCTATTACATTTGACACATCAGTGTCACAGTGTTCAGCATCCATCACAACAACCACGAATTAAAAACAATGAATTTAAAAACCAACACATTGTTAATCTCCATGAAAGCTTTCCCATTGTGTCTCACCACACAAAAGGGGCTTGACTGGGAGCATTCTGCCTCTTCCTCAAGTTCCAACTGGATTTAAAAACCACGGCATGGTTTAACCTCTGTGAGCTAAAGCTTTCCCATTGTATCTCATAGCTTCTTTGTTTTTGTTGTGTCTGAGGGAATGTACAGACAACAGTAACACTTTTAGGATAGGCTGGGCCCAGGTGAGTTTTATCTGTTATCTACTTTTTCCAAATTTAGTTATTTGAATAAGAGTATCATACTGAGTATAATATAGTAATGGCAATTATTTAACCACACTAAATCGTATCTCTGCAGCAGAGATACGATTTAGTGTGGGAAAAAAAATTCTGCTTGCTGAAACTGAGGAGGACCTGAAGTGCCTGCTGCAGAGTGTCAAGGACTGCAGCCTACAATATGGATTGAGGCTCAATGTCAAGAAGACAAAGATTCTCACCACTGGACT
>NW_006399870.1:7111162-7114426 GCF_000299155.1 Elephantulus edwardii
TTTTTAAAAAAAGAATATTATCCGTCAAGAAAGCAAAAAGTCATCACCAAGACAGACAGGGAAAAAGACAGTTCCAACACATATCAGATGAGACTCTTAAAATTGTATTAGACTGTAGACAGAAAAACAAACCAAAGAAAGAGTAAAGAAAAAGAGATGAACAGAATGAAATATGCAAAAAGAGTTAGAAAACCAGAACGGAAGAGAATATGCTTAGTATTTCTCAAGCTGAACTATCTGAAGGACAAAATTGAGTTGCAAGTGTGTATGTTTACAGACATTACATAACCTTATTATATGAGCTTTTTCTAGCTACAGCACTTGCTATAACTTACTCATTATTACAATTCTGAGAGATGGTATTAATACTCATCTAATTCAAATATAAGAAAATTGAGGTGCAAAAAAGATAAAGAAAATCCTTTTTCTAAAGAAAAGGTTCAGTTATTAAGTGATAAGCAGAATTTCCATCCATGGACACTAGCTCTACAGTTCATTCTCTTAATCACTTAAGTCCATGTTCTACTGACTTTTCACACAAACTTTTCACCACTGACTTTTTTCTCTGTTTTTTAAGTCTGTTCCACAATCAGAACCTGACCTAGTTTTCACTGCTAGTATTGAGAATCTCCAACAACTCTTTCCACAGGTATAATTGATCTGACTCCTGTTCAAACCATCAGGTTAAATCCATGAGTATAATCTGCATTTATGTCTCTTATAAAATGTGTTACCAATGAAGAAGTCATTGATTGTGCAGAATTCTATCATTCTATCCCCATCCTCATTTATGTCACCATGCTCATGTTTTCTTACTACTGATCCTCCTTCCTGATTCCCGTCTTTTGCATTCCACCCGTTATTATTAATGAATCTTGATTGTATATTCTATCTATTTGTGACTGTAAGCTTTGGTACAAATTATCTAGTTCGTCCTCTTTTTCTCTGCTTGTTGGTTCATATGTTTGATATTCACCAGACTACCTTGGAGCATATGGATATTGTCCTGTCACTTACAACATTGTATTTTAAGATAGAAATGACATTTATAACTATGAAAGCAGCCCCATTTTCCCTCACCTTTTAATCTCTAGCATGGATCATATAATTATTTGATGCAAAATGTCCCATGCCAATCCATCTCATTTCTCCAGTACCTAATAAATAAGTCAATATCTGTGAACTTCATTTCTTTCGTAACAGTGTCTTGTTTTCCTACATTCATTGTTCTCATATTTCATGCTCCAATCATTATCTTCTGCTTACTCATTTTTGTTTCCAAATTTGAAGGCTCAGCCTCAGGTACCATATCTGTTCATTTGTTCTAAGTGTGTTCTATTATACAAAAAGTTTTTTAAGGTCTGTTATTTAGGAAGTAGATGGTCAATCATTCTTCCTAGAAAGTCTTAATTAGGATGATCAGCCTTAGAACAACATCTGACAGATAAGAATTTAAAAGAAAGGACCAGATGAAAGACATTTTCCCCTTACAGAAATAAACAATGGGTTTAGTGTCAGCACCACTTTCCCATCTCTTCTGTGATAACTTGTGCCTCACACTGCTGCTGATTTTTCACACTGCTGTTTCCAGATTAGGAGGTTTTAAGTTCAAATCCCATGTGTAAGATCACCAAAGAAGGACAGAACCCAGTTCAGGCCAAGAAAGAAAATTTATTAAGGAAAAACTGCCAAGTGATTCTAGAGTCCAGCAGTTACTTAGGGTGGAGTTTTGCATTGTCTTATAAGAAAATTGGGGAGGAGGGACTGTAGGGAACTGCTTCTTACAAGATAAGGGAGGAGGTCAGAGCAATAGGTAACTATTCCTGGGAAAGGAAGGTGGAATATTTTTGCAGCCCTAACAGAGATAAACAGAGTTACAGTTGCTGCTTCCTGTAGTTTGATCATTTTTGTGGCTGTTCTGGAAAAAGGAGGGAGAGCAGCTCCTGGCCCTAACACCATGGACCAGCTTTAGGGAAGGATTCCAAATACAAGGTTTTCATAATTACTTGCTATGCATTAGAGAGCTGAGCAATGACTAAGGATGACAGAAGAAAAAACAAAACAAAACAAAAAACCAATGCCTTTGTGTTGCTGTGCTGGAGAAGAGTCTTGAACACAGCATGGAGTGCCAAGATAACAAATCTGTCTTGGAGAGGGCTAAACTAAGTTTCTCCTTGGAGGCTAGGATTTTGAAGGTCTGTCTCACATACATTGGGCACATGGCCAGGAGGGACAAGTCTTTGGAGAAGGACATGATGCTCAGAAGGGTTGAAGAAGAGGAAGACCAAGGGTGAGACAGATTCACACATTAACAGGGAAAATGGGGGTAGGTGTGTCATGTCAGTGAGACTGTCTCCGGACAGGATAGGGTTCAGAGCTTTGCATATAGGGTCTTACTTAACAATAACTTTTTAACCATCTCACTCCAGCAACAGTGGTAAAGTTTAACAGGGCAAGAAGTAATAGATGTTAGAGAGGATGTGGTGAGAAAGGAACTCTTATACATTGTTGGTGGGATTATAAAATGGTGCAACCATTCTGGAAGGAAGTTTGGTGCTTACACAAAAAACTGAACATAGAAATTCAATATAACCCAACTATTCCACTACTTGAAATATACCTTGAGAATATGAGAACTGAGGCAGCACAAACTGAGATTTGTACACCAATGTTCATATCAGCATTATTAACCATTGCAAGAACATGGAAACAGCCCAAATGTCCAACCACAAATGAATGGACTGAGAAATTATGTTACATTCACACAATGGAATACTATGCAGCATGCAGGAGTAATAACTTCATAAACTATTACCTAACTTGGGAGAGACTGGAGAGCATTATGCTAAATGAACTAACTCAGTCCCATAAGGACTGTATAAAATCATTATTGTAGAATGAGTATAAGGATCCAGGAGGGATGAGAAAACTGGAAGCAGAGGGATGTGGATGTGGACGGGGAGGAGGGATTAATCATTGGGTTGTACAATTGTTCTAATTTGTATTTGAATTTTGTAAATACACTGTTGTTTTTGTTGTTGTTATATGCAGTCGAGTCGCTTGCGACTCATAGCAACCCTATGTACAAGAGCCCTAAACTCTGCTCTGTCCTGTGCCCATCGCACTGCCTCTGAAACACCCATCCCGATTATCCGAGTCACTGAATCAATCCACCTCAAAGAGGGCCTTCCCCTCCTGCGCTGTCCCTCCACCTTACCAAGCATGATGTCCCTCTCCAAGGACCGGTCCCTCCTTACAACATGT
>NW_006399870.1:7114526-7118108 GCF_000299155.1 Elephantulus edwardii
CGTGACTGGGATAATTGGGATGGGAGTGTCAGAGACAGTGTGATTGGCACAGGACAGAGTGGAGTTTAGGGCTGTTGTACATAGGGTCGCCATGAGTTGCAGGCGACTCGACGGCACATAACAACAACAACAACAACAAATCGTATCTCAAATAGAGAGAACTACGTATACAGAAATGCTATTGAAGAATTTATTTCTGCCCTTCTGGTTACTGTTCATGCCGTATATTTGACTGCAAATCATGGAAATTCAATGGACAACACACTGAAATCTCACCTGATCTAGCCCTATCTTCACAATTTCCACTGTGCTTAAGCTCATTGTTGCCATCACTGCCAATCCATCCAGCTGAGCCTTAACTCTGAATCACACTGATGCAGTTCCATAAAAGGTTGTGCTTAAGCTCCTACTCTGTCAATTTTCCACTGTCATTTCTCCCTCACTGTCCCCTTGATCCTTTTACCTGTGATAACAGTGATTGTCTATTTTACCATCTGGATATTTTAATTACATTACATTTAGAAAGCATATAGGAAGGTTAAAAATGATCACTATTTCCCATCAACTTTCTTACAATCCCAGAAGGTTAATTGATAGGCAGCCATCTTGGTGACATTTAGACAAATGATGATAATTATGTGTTCTCCAGCTTTTTCAGAGGTTAATTGTTTAGACTTACAAAGTCTTGAAGAACAAAGAAAGAATAAATCAGAAGCAGAACTAGGCTCTATGATGTAATTTGTTTATTCATATAGAACTCAAACAAATAAACTCAATGTAATTCATTCAGTTCCATGGACACTGTTAGCTTACCAGTGTTGAGTATCACAAACCTGCAAACTTCATTCAAAGGCCTCTGAGGAGAGGATGTTCAAGTATGGCTAAGCTGGCAACCCACAGGGGCTCGCATGAGAGGGAAGCCTGCAAAGTGGGATTTTGCTAAAGTTCATAAACATCTTCTTTCAATCAGAGAGTTAATTATGGTACTTCTCAAACACGCCTTTTCTCCAGTAGTTGTCATTATCAGCTTTGACAAATAAGTCATGGAAGCAGAATGGTCACTGAAAGGATGAAGAGCTGCTGCATTTGGTGTGGAGACAGGGAACTAAGAAAGTACAGCTCAGGGGAGCTCTGGTGGCCTAGTGGTAAGGAGTTGCAACTACAATCCCAGAGGTGCACGGTTCAAATCCACCAGATGCTCTGCAGGGGAAGGAGGGACAATCTCCTCCTGTACCAGTCAGATCTGATTTGACGGTACACTCACACAAAAATAATAAAATAAAATAAAAAAAAAGAAGAAAGTACAGCTCAGTTGTTCTTATCCTTTACCTGCTGTATATGTGCTTCCCTTGTGGGTGGCTGAGAGACTTTGAGGCTAAAAATGGGCCATTCCTTGTTATCAAACAAGGTATATCCAATCTCACTGTACACCAGAAGTACTTCTATATGTTAAAATGAAAAGGAAACAATATAGAAAGGTTTACAATAAGAAATAATTATGCCTTGTCCACCTCATATCCATTAGTCTAGTCTTTAACAACTCTAAATAATATGTTCACATCACTATTTCTTATTTGTCAATTTTATGCCTTGATTCTCTACCATGAAAAATTTGAAACTAGATTATTGAGAAGTCATCCTCTGTAATCTTCACTGGCATGTTTTTGTAGCTGTTTTGTTTTGTTTTATTTTTTGGATTTGTTGTTTTGTGGGTTTTCGGGTTTTTTTGTTGGTTTTTTTTTTTTTTTTTTACTTTAAGTTATCTGTAATTTTATAAAATGGGACAATGTTTTAAATTCTGTACCATCAACTGTCATCCAGATCTGTTTATTGAACACTTACAAGGGGGAATTCTAAGCATATCTCCTCACTCTTTTCTCTTTCATCTTTTGCTGATTGAACATTATTAGCTAATACATTTGCCTTCTACTTTGTAACCATATGTGTGTTTTGTATGTAAGTGAATCTCAGAATATAAAACCAATAGAATCAAGTTTTGTAAAAGTGCTAACTGTAAAATATCTGTTCTCGACAGTCAATGCCATAGGTCCACTGAAACTTGGATCGCAATTATCACCCATGGCAGTGGTTTGCATTCCTTACCCTTTAGTTACTCATTTTTGTTTGCTTCATATTTGGATTTTACTTCTTTTCATATATATTGGCTTTTTGTTTGTTAAGGATATTGTGCTGGGTTTTAAAATTTTTTTCTTTTAGAATTTCTAATTAAACTTTCTTTTTGGTGATTAGAAAACGTGCATTTTTTCAGAATATCAATAATGTATTTTCTTCCTTTTCCTTTTTGAACATATTCTTTTTGAAATTTTTTAATTTTATTAATTATAATGAACATTTACAGAGATTTTTGGATTTCCACTCATTTATTCTTGCATTTTTCTCCCTGCCCACCCCCCTCCCCCCTCCCCCCAGTTTGCTCTTCTCTTTGAAAAGTGAAAGAAAAGTTCTTTCATTCTTATACAATCTCCCCCACCCCCTCCCCAGTACTCTCCACTATGCAACCTTCATTCTGGACTCTTGCAATAGCCGTAATATCCAATTATATATTGCTTTTAAACACTTATCTTTCTCATCTGTTTCAATACAGTATACATAATTTATTTAATTTTTCTCAGTCTCACCCCAACCCTAATGTCAGTCCCGTTCTGCAACAGTGGCGCTATGCAGTATTTTTGTCCTTTGTGACTGAGATATTTCACTCAGCATAATGTCGTCCAAGGTCACTCATTTTGAATAATATTTCATGAGTTCCTTGTTTTTCAATGCAGCATAGTAATCCATTGTGTAAATATACCAGAGCTTCTCTATCCATTCTTTTGTTGGTGGACACTTAGGTGGTTTCCAACTCTGCTATTGTGAACAAAGCTGCAATAAACATGGATATGCATATATCTGTCTGAGTGGCAATTATAGTTTCTTTAGGGTATGTTCCAGTAGTGTAATTGCTACATCAAATGGTATTTCTATTTGTTACTTTTGGAGAGAGCTCCATACAGCCTTCCATAATGGTTTCAACATTTTACACTTCCACCAACAGTGAATAAGGGCTCCAGTTTTTCCGCAACCTCATCTGCATTTGTTGTTTCCTGTTCTGTTAAATTTTGTTATTCTTACTGTGGTGAGATGATATCTCATAGTTGTTTTGATTTGTATCTTTATTAGAGATAGGGATTTTGAACATTCCTTCATCTGTCTGTTCATATCCTATGACCATTTTTCAACTGGGTTATTTACCTTTATCTTGTTGTGGTGCTCAAGTATTTAAAAAATTCTAGATATATCTGACATGACCAAATATTTTTTCCCAATCTGTGGCTTCCCTTTTTACTCTTTTGTAGAAGTTTTTAGATGTGCATAGGGATTTGATTCTTAGAAGGTCCCATTCATCTATTTTATCCTCTCCCAGTTGTAGATTTTTCAGGATGCATGGAAGATTCTTTCTGTTGTGGATCAGGAGTTCTAGAGTTCTTCCAAGCTTTTCTTTAATGAAATGTATAGTTCTTGGTTTTAGTTTTCTACAGATAGTTTTCCAGTCCTTTTATGAACATATTCTATTCCAGAGTT
>NW_006399870.1:7118208-7120720 GCF_000299155.1 Elephantulus edwardii
CATAATCAATGAAACACAGATAGACATTCCTCTGGTATTCCCTGCTTTCAGCTAAGATCCATCTAACATTAGCTACAATATCCCTAGTACCACGACCCCTAGTAGACAAAAAAAAATTTTTTTAAAGGAACAAACCTAACTAGAGACATAAATTTCCAGATATAATCAATCTGATTCCTGTGCAGTCCATCAGGGAATTTTCATGAGTATAGTCGCCATCTGCGTTTCTTACAAAAGTTATTTTGTATGAGTAAATCATTGAGTATATAAAAGTAAAAAAAAGGTAACCTTTAAGAAATTCTCTCTAAATTCAAATCTAAACTCATTGCTACCATGTCGGTGCAGACTTATAGCTGACACTCACTGAGTTTGTGAGACTGTAAGGCATGCAAAGGGAGATTGTCCATCTTTTGCTTGTGGAATCACTGGTGTATCCAAACCTTAAGAAAAGCTTGACACTGTAACTCATTATGGACTGCTCCATCAGAACTCCCCATCTCACAGTCTACTCCATATATTTTAACATAGTAGACATATGTTAATTCTTTTATTCTCCTTACTTTTCCTGGTTCTTATTTTTCATAGATTTTTAAAAATTTTGTTGCCAGAGTTGGTTTATAGTTTAAAGAGAAAACTAAAGTTACTTAAAAAATGCTTTTGCTTTTTTTTTCTGAAATATTTGTTTATTTTAAAATCTAGCTTGCTTTTGGTTTAGTTTCTTTTTTTTTTGCTAGTCCTTACATTTTACATTATGCTTTAATTTTTATGATTATCATGTATAGTCAATAATGAAGTACTGGATTCATAATTTAATATAGTTTGTGTAGGTTTTATCTGCTGTTATTGGTGTGAATCTCTTTCTCATGTTTCTCCGACAGAATTAAAAATCTAGGTGCTATATGTGTTTAAGCTTATTCAAATTTCCTGGGTCACATCTCTCTCTCTCTCTCTTTACCACTGAATTGAAACAAACTCACAGCTGACCCTCCTGAAGGCTTTCAAACAGTGTAATTTGCTTAAGGGGAGATTGCTCCTTTTTCTTTTAAGGAGACACTGCTGCAATTAAACTTCTAGAGAGACAGTTTTTTGGTTAGCGGTGCAACTCCCTAAGCACAACACAATCAGAGATCCTTGAAAGTTTCAGACTAAGGCAAGTTTTCTGGTAGCTTGTCATTATTATTATTATCATCATCATCATCACCATCATCATCATCATCATCATTGTATAAAGAAGGTAGAACAATCGGCAGCAATAGCAAAGTTCAACAGGGCGGCAAACCACAAAGACTAGTGAGGTAATGCAGAGATTGGAATTCTTATTCACTGATGGGGGTGATGAAAAATTATATAGCCACTTTGGAAGGCATTCTGATGGTTTCTCAAAAAATTGGAAATAGAAATACCATTTGGCCCAGCAATTCCACTATTGGGAATATACCCTAAAGAAAATTGGAGCTGTGACTCACACAGATACATTCACACCTATGTCATTGCTGCATTAATCGCAACCCCAAAGAAATGGAAGCAACCTGAGTGCCCTTCAACGAATGAATGGACATAAAACTGTGATGTGTATACAATGAAATATTACGCAGCACTTAAAAACAATGAATACCTAAAACATTATATGGCATGTGTGAGCTTAGAGGACATTATACTGAGTGAAATATCTCAGTAAGAAAAGAACAAATACTGCACACGACCAATAAATTTAAAATCGTACCTGTATTTTCTCTTATGATTTTAAAATTGTTTTTATTTTACCTAAAGTTCTCAGATTCATTTTGAGTTTTGTTTGTGTGTATATGGAGTAAGAGGTGGGTCTTCTCTCAACTTTATGCAAGTAGTTATCAGGTTTTTCCAGCACCATTTGTTAAAGAGGCTTTTGTTTCCCCATGCAACCAGCTTGTTTCCTTGTCAAATATACCCCAAGGAAATCAGTGCTGAGATGTGAATAGAGACACGTATATTTGCATTTCTCCTAGCATTATTCACAATAGCAAGAAACTTCAAACAGCCCAAAAGCCCATCAACAACAGAATGGATGGAGAAACTGTTGATATCCTCACAATTAAATAATATACAGCAGTAAAGTACAACTAATTAGCAAAATCCTACAAAGCAGGATGAATCTAGAAAACATTATCCTGAGTGAAATAACTGAGACACAAAAGGTCAAATAGTGCATAAAAAAGCTACAATGATAATAGATGAGTAAGTGAGAAATAGAGTGATGAGGGAGAGGGAAAACAGAAAGGGAATGCACTGTCAATGAGTAAGAATAAAGACCTGGACAGGAAGGATCAACCAGGGAAGAAGCAATGTAGAGTTAACACTCCTTTTGCAACTAGGAAATAGAAACAGGATATGTATTACTGCTCAAAAGATGTGGGGAGATGAAGATGGAGGGAGATAAAAACCATGGTAGCAGAGATTAGTGAATGGAAGTAGGAGCAGGGTAAAGGAATAGGCAAGGTGCAATGGAGACTTGATGAGAAGGGGTGATCAAAGA
>NW_006399870.1:7120820-7123347 GCF_000299155.1 Elephantulus edwardii
CTTCAGTAGAATCTTGCTGGCACGTGAAATCAATGATATTGTTCTGGAGTTTCCACACATTCTTATCTAGCTTCTATAAACATTCTTCAGGTAATTTCCTCAGAGATTATAAATGAGTGGTAAATTTTGGGGGTATGTAAAAGATTATCTTCTTTCCACTTTGCTTATCCTAAAGGAATTTAATTTTAAGTACTATTGTTATTTTTAGCTTATTTCATAAAGGAATCAAAATATTAAAATATCCAGTCTTAATTATTTACAGAGAACTGTGCTGTGTTGTGTATATGTGGTGTGTGTTTACGTTTGCAAAAGCTTGATATATATATATATTTGTTTCAAAATGCCATTTTACTCCTTTAAAAATTATGGATCTGTATGTACCACATTTGTCATTCCATAATGAATGTTTTTGTCGTTCTTTTATGTCATTCAGTCACTTGCATTGCATAGTGATCCTATGTATAACAGCCCTAAACCCTATTCTATCCTGAGCCAACTTTATTGCCTCTGACACACCTATCGCCACAATCCTGGTCACTGAGTCAATCCATCTCATCTTTGGTCTTGCTCTCTTGCACTGTCTCTCCACCCTCTCAAGCATGGTGTCCCTCTCGAAGGACTGGTCCCTCGTTGGAATATATCCAAAGTGTGTCAAACAAAGCTTCAGAATCCTTGCTTACAAGGAGCAGCCTGGTTTTACCTTCTTCAGGATGAACTTGCATATTCTTCTAGCAGTCCATGGTATATTCAATATTCTTCTCCAGCACCACAGTTCGAAAATATTAATTATCCTTCTATCTTCCTTAGTCATTGTCCTTCTTTCTGATGCATAACAAGCAAGTACAATGATCACTGCCAGAGTAAGGCTCACCTTAGCCTCCAGACTTTCATAATGAATAATGACTACTTTTGGAAACTTTTTCTTTTATTATTTTTTCAATGATATCTTCCTTTTTCTCTCTATTATTTAACTATGCCACCTTCTTCAGTCAGTGTTGGCTCAAAACAATTGCAAAACTCGCTGTGTCACTCCATCCTGATAAGAGTATTCCTCTCTTTGTCTGACCCTCTGACACATTATTCATAGCATAATACCATTTTCTAAGTTATGATCCATCCAGAAAATAAGCCCAAAGTATTTGAGACAAAGTTTTACTATCCTGACCTACAAAGTACTGAAGAGCAACAATGCCATTCTGGAGGGTAAATGTGCACCTCATACAGGCCATAGTCTTTGCAATTACTTCCTATGCATCAGAAAGTTTGGACAATGAGTAGAAATGATAGAAGGAGAACTGATGTCTTAGAGTTCTGGTGCTATAGGAGAGTATTGAATATACCGTGGACTGCCAGGAGGACAAACAAGTTTGTCCTGGAGGGGGTGAAACCAGTCTGCTCGTTGATGGCAAGAATTCTGAAACTTCATCTGGCATAATTTGTACATGTTTTAAGGAGGGACCAGTCCTTGGAAAGGGATGTCATGGTTGGGAGGTTGGAGGGAGAGCACAGGAGAGGAAAATCCTTGATGAGATGAAATGAGTTAGTGATTTGGAGTTTGGGGGTAGGTGTGTGAGAGACAGTAAGAATGGCACTGGATAGAGTAGGTTTAGGACTGTTGTACATAGGGTCTCTATGAGTCGCAGGAGATTTGACTACTCATAACAACTTCTTAGAAGCACTCTTATTACACTTCCTCTAGGACAGACCTTGGGAATCCAAAGAATAGTCAGTATTCTTCCCCCAAACCATCATTGAAAGACATCATTTTTTCTTATCTCATCCTTATTCATTGTCCAACTTTTACATGTGTAGGAAGCTATGAAAAATATCACAGGAATCAGATTAACTATATATTTGATGAAAAAGTCTTTCAAGAAGCTCAAGATCAGCAGTCAAAATAAGGCTAGGGACAGCAAGGAACAGACTATAAATGATTCATATACATATTCAAATTTAAGTTTAAAAAGATTAAACGAGTCCTCAAGAACTAAAATATGATCTTGAGTCTATCCATCTCAATTCAAAAGTAATCTAAAGAATACATTTCATGCATTGAACAGTCATGACCAGAGCAGATGAGTTGTAGGATGACATCAAGAATATCGTCTGTTACAGAGGGTTGTTGTTGTTGTTGTTATGTGCCATCGAGTCGCCTGAGACTCATAGCGACCATATGTACAACAGCCCTAAACTCCACTCTGTTCTGTGCCAATCGCACTGTCTCTAACACTTCCATCCCAATTATCCAGTCACTGAATCAATCCACCTCATAGAGGGCCTTCCTCTCCTGCGCTGTCCCTCCACCCTCCTCCTCCCAATCATGATGTCCCTCTCTAAGGACCGGTCTCTCCTCACAACATGTCCAGAGTAAGTTAGACAGAGCCTCAGAATCCTTGCCTCTAAGGAGCCACCCGGTTTAACCCTCTCCAGGACAAATCTGTTTGTTTTCCTATCAGTCCACGGTATTCTCAATACTCTTCTCCAGCACCACAGCTCAAAGGCATCAATTCTCCTTCTATCCTCCTTG
>NW_006399870.1:7123447-7124925 GCF_000299155.1 Elephantulus edwardii
TTGGAGAGGGACATCATGCTTGGGAGGGTGGAGGGACAGTGCAGGAGAGGAAGGCCCTCTATGAGGTGGATTGATTCAGTGACTGGGATAATTTGGATGGGAGTGTCAGAGACAGTGCAATTGGCGCAGGATAGAGCAGGGTTTAGGGCTGTTGTGCATAGGGTCGCTATGAGTTGCAAACGACTCGACGGCACATAAAAACAACAACAACAAGTTATGTTTGACATCATATCATCTATTTCTGATTACAGTACAGTGAATTACTTAGTATGTCCACTGTCTTTGTTTCACTTAACAAAAACAAAAACACAAACAAAACCAACAAAAACAAACCCTGAATTGTTCTTCGTGTTGTTGCTGTTTTGTACCAAAGAGTAAACACACACACACAGATTAAAAACAAAACCCTTATCTTTTCGTTTGAATTGACTCATAGCTGAACCTCCAGTGGATTTTCAGAGGTGGTAAATCACATAGGAGATTGTTATCTTTCTCCTATAAAGCAGCTGGTGGATTTGAAGCATAAACCTTTGGGTTGGCAGCAGAACTCCTTATTCCTAAGCTGTTAGAGGACTATGTAAATAGGAGGTATCTTTGGCCCACCAAAGGGATTAGAAAACTTGCTAATGTAAATGAGGTAAATGGCACCTTTGGGGTGAAACCATACAAATAATATATGTCAGCATTAATCAGTTTTGTCATTCTGTTGGCCTTAACATGAGTCATTCCAGAAGCAAAAATCGGCAAACTCACTGCCATAAGTAAAGAAAATTCAGGAGTTGAGTGTAAACTTTGGACTCAAGATCCCTACACCGAATCTACAAAGGAGACAGAATGCTGTAACACCAGACAGATGATGAGAGAGAAAAAGCAGTGTAACCTAAATTGGGAGGGACTGGAGTGCATTATGCTGAGTGAACTAACTCAGTCCCATAAGGACAAATGTTGTATAAGACCATTGTTGTAGAATGATTATGAGGATCCTAGGGGGTAAGGGCGGAGCAAAGGAATGTGGATGGGCAGGGGTGGGGGGGTGGTTAATTATAATGATCACACAATTTGATGGCTGGAGGGAGGGATGGGTAAAGGAAATAGGAAAAAGCTAGTGGGGAAACAATGTATACTAACTTTGTAAGTAAATAAGTATAAAATAAAAATGTTATTAAAAAGAAACCCTTCTAAGGGAATTGTTGTTGTTAATGTTATGTGCCGTCGAGTCACTTGCGACTCACAGACAGCCGATGTACAGCAGTCCTAAACCCTGCTCTATCCTTTACCAATTGCAGTGCCTCTGACACATCCATCCCCCAGTCACTGAATCAATCCACCTCATAGAGTGTCTTCCCCTCTTGTGCTGTCCCTCCACCCTCCCAAGCATAATGTCCCTCTCCAAGGACTGATCCCTCCTTATAACATGTCCAAAGTATGTCAGACGAAGCCCCAGAATCCTTGCCTCCAAGGAACAGCCTGGTTGAACC
>NW_006399870.1:7125025-7125582 GCF_000299155.1 Elephantulus edwardii
GACGGCACATAACAACAACAACAACAACAGAGGGAGAGGATTTGAATTGGGACCCTCCCCTGCATCTTTGACCCACCTCTTCAGGTACCGTATCGCTTCTCCTGCCCCAGTCCACGACCCTGCTGCCAGCTCTGAACTTTGGACTTAAAGAAAACAAAACCAAAAACAAAACCAAAACAAAACAAAAACCACACAAAAGAACAAAAACACAGAGACCAAATTTATAGCAGTTTTCAACCTCACTTGAAAAAGTTGTCCAATATTGAATATTTAGTTTCTTTTGACTACAAACTGTTGTTTGGCCCTACCACATTGGTCCCACCAACTTAAGAAAAAGGGATGTATTGAACATCTCGATAGAGAAGTAGAGACATCAAACCAAGAACCAACTATCACCTTAGTTTTCAAAACCTCTTCCACTTCAATGTCTCGAAAGAAGCAGGGTATCTCACTCACCACACAAGCCCAAAACAAGATATCTACCCCTCAAAATGACACCGTAGCAATGGATTTCATGAAGCCAGAAAGTCTGATGGAACTTTCTGATGCAGAATTTA
>NW_006399870.1:7125682-7133963 GCF_000299155.1 Elephantulus edwardii
TAACTTTTAATTTCTCCCTGTACTCATCCCTTATTTCTACTCCCATAGCCTTGACTTCAATTTAAAGTCGCTCAGTCTTTGATAGGCTCACAGTTCTGCTAGAATGTTTTCCTGAACGATGGCTTGTAATCTTAGTCCTCCTTTACCATATTTCAAAAAACTTTTTTAAATTCCTGGTCCACTTGTAGGCCTTCTGTTCTCTTTGTTGTTACGTAACTTTAATATTTTTTCTATGTTGTAACATACAGTGTAGGCATGTTGTCAACAGAATAACTAAATAAACCCCAAACAATAATCCTCAAAGTGACACCTTAATCCTCAGAGTGACATCCTTTCTTCTTAGCACCTTAAAGAGGTAGTTTACAGCTTATTAGCTCAATGCAATTTATCACTTGATTTCTTTACCACTGCATCCATTGCCTAGAATATAGGGTAGCCCTACCCTTTATTTTTCACCAAAAGTATCAATATTGATCCTTTAAGGCTCACATATCACAATATATTTGAGGAAGATTTCCACAATCAGAAAGACCAAAGTATTAAAGTACCTTTCTCCTGGAGAATAACCTGTTGTCCTGTCTTCTTTCTTCCTCTCTTTCTCTCCCTCTCTCATCTATTTACAGTACAGTTACGTATCACTTACCAGCCACCATTATTGTTAGGTTTCATTGACTAAACTACAACATAAAGTAACCCTATGAGAAATAACTTAATGTGGCCTTGAGTACAACAAATAGAAAAGTAGGAAGGTAGGAAGGAAATGAAGGGGACAAAAATGGAATTAGAATATGGAAAGTCACAATTTCTGTAGCTCCTGGGGAGACTTTAATCTGCTTTTCACTGGAGAGAATTGTGTCACGTGGGCTCCTCTGGCTGCCAGATAGCATGGAGGACAAGTGTGTTAGCCAGGCTCTCTGCCACCCTAAACATAACTTGGAGTTCTCTTTATGAGGAAAGGGGTAAAAATGCATATTAAGAAATAGTCAACAATATCTTAGGCACAATGAATTCTTATTTTCTATCTTCCTAATTTAAACTGTTCCTGTCACATAGTACATAATTAATAGAGTTTTTTTTTTTGTTTTGTCTTTTAAAAAGGTTTTGATCATAAAGTAGGAAAGAAACCTCATGTTATAGGAGAAGAAAATTGAATTCCAAAGTGTAAAAGGGACTTCACCAAGATCCACACAGTGATTGCAGAACTGTGTGGTGTTCCAGGAACCAAATTCAACCTATGTCTCACTTAACCAGCCTGAAGAGAATTCAGTTTATGTTCCAATTTCTGGAACTAATGAAGTATGATAAATTGGGAAAATGGAGCATGTGACCTTTTGATTCATACTGTTGGTTTACAACAATTTTTAACCAGATTCATATGTTTTGTTTTTTTTTTATTTTCATGCTAAAGTCGAATCACTCAGAGACTGCTCCATTTTGTCTGAAAGTTTTTATGATGGCTCTTGATAACATCTAGCTCAGTAAAAGAGAATGCAATTTCAATTTTTAAAGCAAATAAAAACAAATTACATTAAACCTTAACAAGAAGTGGAAGGTAGTGACTTATGACTGCTCTATTTTCCCAAACGGGCTATGTAATTTTGAGTAATTGTTGGTGGAATTTTATCAAACTGACAATTTTAAACTGGAGCTGATTGCTTATCTATGCAATTTACAGATTATTTATTTGCTAATGATGCTCCCTAAAACCTTCTATAAAGGATAGCTTCATTATCCTTTGATTGATTTTTTTTCTTGTTTTCTTAAATAAATTCTTACTTTAGAGGATATTAGCACTTGTGTGCGCCACAACTTTGTATATCATGTTTGTTAGCTGCATGGTTTTTTTGTATAATAATTTGATTGCCTTTCAGAATTTATCTGAAATAATATAGAGACTAAGTTGTGACACTAAACATTGTGCTACTGGTGTGTCAAATGTCATACTGCTTGGCCATGGTGAACAGGGTTTGATAGAACTCCCAGATTAAGACAGGCTTGGAAGCAAGATTGGGATCCACTTCTTAAACAACAGGCCTTTGGAAACTCTATGGACATTAGAGAAATGATGACAGTTGTAGGACTGGGTTCAGATCTTTTGTTAATGTGGTTGCCATGAGTCGTACTCGACAGCACTTAACAACAAAAAACAAGACGTTTTAACTGTTAGATATTCTTCAAAGCAAACTTAATAATCAAAGTAGAAGTTTATGAAAATTAGAGTATGTTAATAATAGTAATATTTTTTGTGAAGAAAAGTTTTATATTATTGTAGTTGTTTGGTGCCATATAGTGATCCCGTGAACCACACAGCTGATTCTTGTTCTATTCTGCGTTATCTTCATAATCAATGATACGCTCGAGGGCATTGTTACAGTCACAGGGTCAAGCAAGGGTTGTATCTCTACTGCTAACATTCTGCTTTTCCCATCTTACTGAATTTTCCAAGTATTATCCTTCTCTGATAACATGCCCAAAGAGTATGAAAGAAAATGACACAAACCTCGCTTCCAAGGAGGACCTTGGTTGCACTTATTTCAAGACAGATTGGTTTCTTCTTTTGGCTATTACTGTTGTTATGTGTCATCACATTAGAACTGACTCATAGTTGACCCTCTAGCAGGTCTCAGAGGCTGTAAATCACATGAGAGGAAATTGCCTGTCTTTCTCTCATGGTGGATTCAAATTATATGCCTTTGGGTTGGCAGATCACCCTGACATTCTGACAGTATATTCAATACCCTTAACCGAAATCACAATTCAAAGACATCAATTCTTCTTCTGTCAGCTTTACTCATTGTCCAACTTGCACATGAATAGGAAGTCATGGGAAATGCTGCAGCTTGAATAAAGAGCATCTTAGTCTTTAGACTGATATCCTTCGTCTTTAGCATTTTAGAACTCAAAGAGAGTCCTTGACAGCACATTTTCCCAGTACAATGTGTCTTAATTGATTGGCTGCTGCTACCATAGATGTTGATTATGGATTTAAATAAGATTAAATCAGTGAAAACGTTAATATTTTCTCCATTACAATATTGCTAATTAGTTCTATGATGAGAATTTTTGTTTTGATATTGTTGAGAAGTAATCCATATAGAAAGTTTTCTTCTTTGATTTTCTTCAGTAATTACTTCAAGTCTTCATACATTTCTGCAAGCAAGGATATGTCATCTGCATAACACCAGTTGTTGATGACTCTTCCTCCAGTCTTGTTGCCATATTCTTTTTCCTTTAGTCAAGTTTCCCAAATCATTTGATTGACATACATTTTGAATTTGTCTGGAGAATGGATATAACCCTGATACACACTTTTTCTGATTTTAAACTTAGTAGTGTTCTCAGGTCCTATCTGGACAATTGCTTCTTTGGTTTATGTATATTTTTCTCATAAGCACAGTTAAGTTCCCTGAAATTTTTATTCTCCTCAATGACTTTTGAGGTAGTTATTGTACTGTTGGAAGCTCTGATGATCTAGTAGGTAGAGAGTTACCTTGCCAACCCAAAGGCCAGTGGCTCAAATGCAACAGGCATGCCTTGGATGAAGGATGGCAAACTCTTCCCATGGGAATTATGATCTTTGGACACCTTCTTGAGGGTCAGTTATGAGTCGATTTCAAATTGACAGCAATGAATTAGTTAGTTAGTATATTGTAGGAGCCACTTGTACTGCAGTCTAAAATAAGTCACACTGCTAACTCAGAAATGAAACCTCTCTGTTGGTTTGGATCTTCCAGTGCCTCCATTAGAGAAAGCCGGACAGTCTCATCCCTTGTAATGTTTAGCTTTAGAAACTCACTAGAGATGTAGCTCTGGGTTGATTCCAACCAAAGTTTCACTTTGCTTATTTTGTCTTGTGCAGTGATTTAAGAGAGTTTATCCAGTAGTCCTGAAGTTTTGAAAATAATTATTTGAGAATTCAGCCTGATGTAGAACAATCTTTCTGGGCAAAGAGCCAGAAAGTAATGACATATTCCACAATGCTATCAAATTCTTCTTTACTTGTTAAAGTTTTTATTTTCTATCGCAAGTCAAAAACATTACACTATACTGTCAAGTTAAGAGTTTGAATTACAAAGAATTCTTTGTATTATTAATATACTCACTTTAGGAAAATTACATTATTTACAGTCAAGAGGAAATTTGAAATCAGTGGAGACAGTTTGGCCTATGGCCAAGGCAAAGGCCAGTGTTTAGTTTGATTTTATTTTGGTGTGAACTTGAATGGTAGATGATATCTTCACAAATAAATAAGGATGATTCTGCTTTGTTTAATTATTCATTTATGCAAAATCTGTGGAGTGTCTATTACCAGATACCATTCCAATCACTTGGGATGAAGTCATGACCGATACTTATCAGTTCTTGTCTTTGGATCTGTTAAGTTAAGGGAGCTAATATACTTGAAAACATTTAGACACAGGAGTAGCTTCCACTTCCTAAACAACATGCCTCTGGAAACTCTATGCACTTTGATAAATAATGATAACTATAGAAAGGCTTCAGGCCTTTTGTTCATAGAGTTGCTATGAGTTGTGCTTTACTCGATGGCAATCAACAACATCATTGAATTTTGTCAGTGAAAATACCTCTTTTTTTCATGAACTTTCAAACTTACTGCTGTCAAGCCATAACTGACTTATTGTTGATCCTTCAACATGTTTCTGAGACACTAAGTCCCACAGAAAGAAATTGCTCATCTTTCTTCTGCAGAGAGCCTGGTGGTTCCCAACGCCAGGGAGGGTTAGCCTTTGGATTGTCTGTAAACACAACTCCCAGTGAATTCCAGCACCTGATTTTTTATTCATGTGACAAGATCTTTCTGAGTCTGAGATTGAGTAGGGGCAACAGGATTATGTTCTTTGTTATACAGCCTAGTAAATTGAACTATACAGTGCTGTATACTGTAAAAAACTTAAAGGGAAGCCAGATAAGACCTAATAAAAGGCTTGATCCTGTATATATAAGAGCTGATTGGAAATGAATGCTAATTACCAGCACCTAATTAAAACTTTCATTTTATATGGACTCAATTTAGTATTAGCTGAGTCTAGCTTTCCCCCATTATCCTGGCAAAAACTATTTTACTATGTCAGTGGCATTCCAATAAGAGAAAGAGGCGTAAAATGCAAACCTGATCTTCCTATTGAACTTCAGGTTCTTGAATTTTCCGGTCTGCTAACACTGCTTTCAATAAGTGATGCTTTTCTACTGCTTTTGATTGAAAAACACTAGAAATCAGTTGGGGAGCAGGTGGTGCATTGTGTTAGATTAACGTTGATTGAATTCTTACACAACCAGTTGATTGAAGCACAAATTCAGCAAGCTTATAATTCTACAAACACTAGGTAGCAGTCAGGAGGATATTGCACTATTATATCCCTAATCAACACCCTATGATCTGTCAATACTGTCAAGTGGACCTTAGATTTCCTAGTCCACTCTATGAAATAGCACCCTGCACTGGTAACAAGCACAGAAATGCCTCTCCAAGAGAAAGATGATAGTTCCTTCCAAATGCTATATTAAGACCTACTCAGTGAGCATTTAATTGATGAAAATAGTTACAGTTTGGTTACAGTGTTGATAGACATGGACTTTTATACTGCGCTCTCATTTCTATACAAAAACATCTAATTTGCCAATAAAATGAAAAAATATAAGCTGCTGGCACAAAATGCTTGAAATATCACATAGGAGGACACCAGGTGCTTTAACTGAGACATTCCCCCTCCCCCAGACCCAGATGTTCAATAGGCACACAACCACTGTTTTACTAAATGCTAGAAATGTGAGTTATCAAAGCTCTGTGACATTTTAAAGGCCCTCCTATTGAGGAGGAAATGGACTTTGTAGCTAAGAGAAATAGCATGGAGATGGAGACAACGTAAATTGGGACCTGGACAATCATATGGAAACCTACAGACCATTTGCCACAGGGCATTAGCCTTGTCCCTGACTTTCTCCAAAAAGCTCCCAGGAAGTTACCTAGCAGTGCTGGCTGGAGAAAAGCCATGCAAAGAATGAAAATCAGTAAGGGTCAGCTCAAACAAGCAAAAAAAATCATTATTTTTGAGTTGTTAACAACTCACAGCAGACCCTCCGGTGGGTTTTCAGAGGCTGTTAGTCACATGGGAGGAAACTGTCCACCTTTCTCTTGAGGAGTCGATGGACTTGAAGTCACAGAGATGGACCATTTCCGGGTTAACAGCACAACTTCCTAAGGACTGGGCTACCTGAGTTCACTGGTATAAATGAAAATATCAGTCTTTCATTAAAAACATAATATGGCAAAATATTTTTCCTTCTATCTTTCTATCTTTTGATTTACAGTGCTCCTTATATACAAAATCATGGTTGCAAAGTTCTATTAAGTCAGCTACAACTCATAACAATTGTATAAACAACCAGTCTGAACCCTGTACAATTCTTCTGATGTCTGTCATGCTCAAGCACATTGTGGCACTCACTGCATCATCCATCTCGTTGAGAGTTTCCTCTCTTTTGATGACTCTCCACCTTCCCGAGCATGATGTCTCTCTCCAAGGACTGATTCCTGCTGGAAAATAAGTGAGACACAGTTTCTATATTTTGCCCACACTATAAATCAAAGGCATTAATTCTCTTGCAGTCTTCTTTATTCATTTCTCAACTTTCAGATGGACAAAAAGCAAAGGAAAATGTTATAACTTGGATCAGGCACATCTTAGTTTCTAAACAGACATCCTTATTCTTTAGAATTTTGTTGAGTTCCTTGATGGCAAATTTTCATTGTTATAAAAGCTCCTGGAGGTAACATGGCTCAGGATAGGCCTCTGACAGAATGCTTTCTGCCCCTTGCTGATTTCAGGCCTCAGCTAAACCACTCTTTTTCACTGAGCCTTCCATTTCTTATCTGTAATCTAGGAAAATCAACTCCTTTATAATTTAGTGGGTAAGAGAATGAAATATTTATTTTCCTTCCTCCTTCCTTAGAACTCTAACTGATCTTCTTTTCTAAGAATGAATCCATTCTTGGACAAAGTTCAGAGATGGCTAGACAGAGTACATCTTCCAAATGAGGGGTGTTAATGTCTGCTCTGAATCTAATTCAGGTGGGAGGGAGCCCTGATACTAAAATCATTCTCTGCACTCTAGTTTTCCCAAATTCCCTGAGTGCTTTGGGAATCATCATACTAAACAAAAGAAAAAAAATGTCTTTGGGTCAAAATACTTTCATGGGGACCAAAGGCATGGTCTTGCATCACTGATTTCTGGAGTCAGGGGATCTGAAGGGTGAAACATGTGAGGCATGATGCTCTTAGAAAGGAGAAAAATAAAAGCCCCGAAACCCAACAACAAAATAAAACATGTCCAGTGTTTATGTGCAAAATCAAACAAATGAACAAAAAAATGTACTATGGCATAGTGCATTACGTCTAGGGCTTCTATCCGAAAGGTCAGTGGTTGGAACTCACCAAAGAAGAGCTGCCCCCCTCTGTGAAATAAGCAAATTCCTTCATGGAGAAAAAGAGAACTCTCCTGTAACGATTTAGTTTTAAGAAACATGATGCAGGTCTCTGTGATTTAGAACTTACTGGACAGCAGGGAGTCTGTTCAGTAGGCTTGATTTGCCTTAGTGCATCATTTGTTCATATATTCAAGGTTTTCATCAGTTCTATGTTGTGTAACACATAAAATAACCTATATAGAACTCCATTCCTGTGCGTTACATGGTTGTAACAAATTTTATCTTATTAATTTCAATGGACATTTATTGAGATTTTGGATTTCCATTCATTCATTGTTGCATTTTTCTCCCTGCTCCCCCCCCCCCCAAGTTCGCTCCTCTTTTTGAAAAGTATAAGAAAAATTCCTTCACTGGTATACAATCCCACCACCCTGAGTACACTCCACTATGCAACCTTAAATCCGGACTCTTGAGATAAATATACTTTTAATGTGAAATTCACACTGTTTCTTAGTGCGTTCTCTTGCCAGTGTAAACCTAGTAGTTGCTGTCTTGTTAAGTCTTATATAACAGTCCAAAATGCTCATAGATGAGGCTGAAGGTAAGTGAGATTATAATTATTCAGAGAGATGGCCATTGTCTGCTTTGGTCTATGTGATAACCCAGAATCTAGCTCTATTGTTGTTGTTGTTGTTATGTGCCATCGAGTCGCTTGTGACTCATAACAACCCTATGTACAAGAACCCTAAATGCTGTTCTATCCTGTGCCAACCTAGCCATCTCATATGCATTTATTCCCACCGCTCCAGTCACAGAATCAATCCATCTCACCAA
>NW_006399870.1:7138024-7141278 GCF_000299155.1 Elephantulus edwardii
GGCAACAGAACTAGGAGACTTGCAGGAGACAAAGAAGTGAGCATCCCGACTCAAGAGAGCAATCATGTTAATCTGTTGAGTAAGAAGCTTCCTGATGGAAAAATCACTCTGGGACTTTCTGGAGAGTCCAGATTTACTGAACTAAAGAGCTGTAATTGAGTGTCTTTGAGAACATGCTTGTTGGTAGAGGGCATTTTGGGGCATCTAAGTCAGTAGAGCTAAAGAAATTTGTGACCCATTTCCAGGCAGAGAAGACACTAAAATGCCTTGAGGCTAAAGGATAGAGAAATTTGCTTTTGAGCATGTCTGAGAAAAGTACTATCCTAATTGTTTTGAGCATTCTAATTCTAAACGGTAACCTATTACTCCCTAATAAACTCCTTCTCTACTAGTACTGTCTGTGAGTTCTGTGTAGCCATTGCAATGAATTACTGAACTCAGCAAAGAATAGTATATTTGAGAGAGATAGTTAGTGTTGGAATTAACACAAAAATGGACAGAAGTTTGAATGTAGAGAAATATGTGACCTTTACCTCTTTGGTCCAGGGTTAAGAATTTTTGTTTTCTTACAACATTATGATGGATGGAGAAAAGATTGAAACTGTCAGAACTTCCTCTTACTTGAATCCACAATTAACACCTCTAGTACTAGCAGTAAGGAAGTTTGGAGACATACTGCACTGGGAAAGTCTGCAATTAGGACCTCATCAAATTATTAAGAAGCAATGCTGACAGCTTGAGAACTAAGGTGCATCTGATTCAGGTCATGGTCTTTCTGATCACTTGCTATGCATCTGAGACCTATATAAGGAGTAAATATTACAGAAGGAATGATGCCTTTGAATTTTGGTTTTGCAAGAGAGTACTGAACATCACATGGACTATTAAACAAACAAATATGTCTTGGAAACAGTGCAGTCAGAGGACTTTTTGGAGGTCAAGATGAAAAGCTTTGCCTCACATACTTTGAATATGTTGCTAAGAAGGGCTATTCCTTGGAGAGCGACTTGATGTTCAAAAGGCAGATAGAAAATCTGCAAAGGAAAGAAAGACCCTCAACTAAGTGGATTGACACAGTAACTGCCTCAATGGTCTCTAATGTGTCAGGAAGTGTGAGACTGGCACATGATAGGACAGGGTTCAGATCTGTTGTTGATAAGGTTTCTATGGATCATACTTGATGACACCTAACAACAACAACAACCTCTTTGGATGCTTAGAGTGTTGATACTGATACTGATGTTGCATGAAATTAACTGAGGCCAGACACTATGATCAAACCACACTATTTTTTTACTGATTTACTACTAATGAACAAGAATGTAATATATTTTTCTCCTCTTATATCCCTAGCTAGGGATAAGATAGGCTTGTCTTCTAGTATCACAGTTTTAGTAATACAGAGAGAAGATTTTACTTTCCTCTTTAGAAGAAAATCATTGCTGTGAACTGCATAACTTGAACTTCTAATGTTCCTGGGAATCATTTCCTCTTCATAAATTAGTTATCCCAACTCAAAGGAAAACAAAGACCTAGCTTTTACCAAATGAGACTACCTCAGCACATAATCCAATGGAAATTCCAATATAAACAAAGTAGCTTTTACAATTTGAAAGGCTTTATATGTATATTATGAAACTAAGCCTAAAATATATTAAAATTAATTATAGATATCTTATTTATCAAATGAAACAGCAGATTCAGGATATATTACATGTTTCACATAATCCTGGGATAACCCAGAGCCTCCAAATTGCACGCAGTCAACTCATTTTACTTAGAATTGGTGTTTCAGATACAGGAAGGGAGTCAGTAATTTTATATTTCAAATGTATTTTTAAAAATATTCTTTAATTTTTGCTGAAAAAGGCAACCTAATCTTGACAACTTAATGCAAAGTTGTCTAGTAACAAATCCATCAAAATGGTTTTTATTTTAAAGTAGGAGTTGCACTGGCATCTGAAACACAGGCAGTTTGAGTTCACTAGAGACTCCACTAAAGATGAGCAATATCTTGCCATGCAATTTACAGCCTCAGAAAACTCACTGGAGGGTCTTTGATGAGTCAGCTCTAATTCAACAACAGTGAGTGAGTGAATTAATAAATGAGTATATGTACTCTTGTTTTTTGAAAGAGGTTAAAAAGATAAATTTATAGTTGTGGTCTTTAACTGGAAGTCTGGCTGCCATCTCATCTAATAAACTGATAGTTGAAATCGGATAATTAAGAAGCATATAAGTATTGTTGGAGAAGAGTGTAGAATATACCATGGACTACTAAGCAAATGAACAGGTTCATTTTGGAGAGGGTGAAACCAGGCTGCTGGAGACAAGGTTTCTGCAGCTTCATCTGACATATTTTGGACATGTTGCAAGGAGAGATCAGTTCTTAGAGAGAGACATCATGCTTGTGAGGGTGGAGGGACAGCACAGAAAAGGAAGACCCTTGATGAGATGGATTGATTCAGTGACTGGGGTAATGGTGGTAGGTTTGTCAGAGACAGTAAGATTGGCAAAAGATAGAGCAGTGTTTAGGGCTGTTGTACTTAGGGTCACTATGAGTCGCAAGCTACTTGACGGCGCATAAAAAAACCCACTACCATAAGTATTTTGTTTCACAGAGATGCATATTTGGTTGATGGCAAAATTGGGACTAGGATTTGAACGCCAACTCAATCATTTTGTTGTCCACCCATTTTGTACGTTACTACTTTGTAACTTTGGAAAGGTGATAAAGAAAGCATGCTTATGAGGCTTGGTCTCTGGGGGTGGGGGTGGGGTGGGAGGAAGGGAAAATGTGAGAATAGAACAAAAAAAAAGAGGAAAAGTGAATGCTTGGTAAATTAAGCAATTAAAACCAGGAAACCAATATTGATATGGATAGAATTAGTGTTTTGTGTGCAGGAGTGAAGTCAGAAGTAATGGACACTTTGGACGCATGGATGACATCAGGTAATAGGGACCACAATGAGAAGCACCCACTAAATTCTGGAATCTTTATGGCATCGTCTAGTCAGCGCAAACTCCAGCCCCAAATCCCACCCAGTGAAAGAGCCCATAAATAGGGCCACAGTGCACTAGTATGCTGCTTCTCTTCCCTATTTCCTCTCAAGGAGGAAGGGCTGTCTCTTTGGGATATAACTTTCTAATATATCTATCTTTACTACTTTACCCTAAGCCTCCCAAAAAACAAACAAACAAAAAACCATCATGTGCACATTCATTGGGCTTCATTAGTTGTTTGTTTTTTTTTT